>NC_071268.1:7368493-7528493 GCF_023375685.1 Ictalurus furcatus | reverse complement strand
GCTGCCACCTTCAGGTGAAAGAAAAAATTGCAATCTGTCCACGGGCCGCGTTTTGTCTTTGGATGGCCCTGTCTGAGCAAGTGAAGATATCACGTATCAAGGAGAATAAATATTAGAGATGCACCGATATATCGGCCAATAAAGGCAATTTTTCATGCCATCGGCCGATAGTTTAAAAACATCCGATGATCAGGGCCGATTATATCCTGTCAATCAAAAGAGGGCGGGAAGACACATGGATTTCGTGCTGTGTGTAAAGATGATGTCTCTCGTGTGGCATGACGACAAAACTGCAGTTTGTAATCTCTGTAATCTCTTCACTGATCAAATTATACACCGGACGCTGCAGCAGTGAAGCGGGAGTTTCGGCGTCGGGTCTAAATGTACTTTTTGCTGCGCTGCTCGTGCTGAATTAAAGCACTAGTACACTGTTGAAAGATTTAAATGAATATGAGTTGACAAAAAAGTATATATTGCACAGAAATATATATTTGTAGAGTAGTGTATTTCATATCCAGTTAATATTCATATAAAAAAGTGTATATTATATATTACCAGTTTGATGTTAATGATGAAGTAGAAATGCTTTTGTTTGTGGAGAGTGAATGTGAGACTAACAGGAGGTTTTTTTACAATTCAGTCAATGTTAATATGAATTAATAACATTCAATAAGTTAAGAACTCTTACTTTAATCTTCAGAATTGAGTTCATGTGTTAATGTTAATTAACGCCTCTTTCTAGACGTATGTACTAATTGTATTATTTTATAAAGCTTATTAATTACTCTTATAGATCGTATTGATCTTATATGTGTTTCAAAACAATCTAGAAGTATTAGTTGGATTTGCATATATTTGAGATATTTCCACTTGCTAAGTTTCAATATTTTGCAATATGGCTGTTTTAAATCAGGTCTTTATCCTGGTAAGAGCTTAGCCACTTCGGTCTAATACATTTTTGATTATCCTGCATTGAATCTGTTGAACTGTATGACACAAAATATCCAAATAAGCTTTCTGCCATATCGGTTTGGGAGTACTGAACTACTTCGTAAAGCAAGGCGAACTTCAGCTACCAATCAGTGTGAAGTCTTGCCAACTCTTGAGTGTGTGCAAGTTCCGTGTAAACCTCCAGCACACGGATCCTCAAACCTGTCTCCAGTCCTGTGTGTTACATTTATAACACTTGAACACAAACATCCTGTGTTGTTCTGGTTGTCTTACGCAAAAGACGGTTTGCAAAAGTTCTGCGCTTTTTTGTTTCTATTTCTTTTCATCTCAGTGGAAACTCTGGCATTTTATTCTGGTAATTGATCTTTGTAAGAAAACCCTCTTTAGAATGTTTAATAGCAAACACTACACAAGAATCTAAAAGTAAAATTGGAGTGCATTGCGTTGATTTGTAATGTTTCGGGAGACGTTTTGGTTCTCAGATAAGGCTTGTAGAGACAGATGGATTTGCCCAGACCTGTTGAAGTGGTTCGAGTGATCACTTTTAATTTCCTTTTTCCGAAAATACGTCTCCAGTGCATTTACACATGCACTTTTATGATAATTCCATTTTCAACACACCATCTTCTTTCAATAGTCATCTTTTGCATAAGACCATAAGGTTATTTCTTTTTTACTTTGAATTACATATAGTCATGTGAAAAAATAAGTACACCCCATGTAAACTGTTGTTTTTTTTTATTTTGCATATTTAGGCAAGCAATCATTTGATCCTCTTTGAAAAATGCCTATTAATGCACTATTAATAAAGATGATACACTCCATCAAATGACATTTTGTAGTAATTTTCACAATTTAAACAAACAAAAAAACTGATCACTCACATGGGAAAAGTAAGAAATCCCCTATACAAATCCATAAAATTGGACTCAGGTGTTAAAGATTGGATGCCAGTGATTAGAACCTGCTTACGGAGTGCAGGTGGAACCGGTCTTATTTATACCCCTCTCATATCTAGTGTCTGGTGTTCCCTTTGTTATTGAGGTGTGTGGTGTCATCATGCCTAGATCTAAAGAGTTCTGTAAGGCCTTTAGAAAAAAGGTCATGGATGCCTATGAGTCTGGCAAGGGATTTAAAAAGATCTCCAAATTATTTGAAATACATCATTCAATATGTAAGGAACATAATCTACAAATGGTGCAGATTTCAAACGACTGCCAATTTGTCCAGGACTGGCCGTCCCAGCAAATTCAGCCCAAGAGCAGACTGTCTGATGCAAAAAGAAGTCTCCAAGAACCCCAACATTTTCATCACAGGATGTGCTAGTAAGTCTTGCAACTGTTGGTGTCAAAGTGCATGCTTCTACAATCAGAAAGAGATTACATAAATTTGACCTGCATGGGAGGCGTGCCAGGAAAAAGCCTTTGCGAGACTACGGTTTGTTAATGAGCATACAGGCAAAGACCAGGCCTTTTGGAATAATGTGCTCTGGACAGATGAATCAAAGATAGAGTTGTTTGGTCACAGTAACAGCACACATATTTGGCACAGACCAAAGACAGCTTTTCAGGAGAAGCACCTCATACCAACTGTGGAGCACAGTGGTGGAAATGTTATGGTTTGGGGTTGCTTCGCTGCCTCAGGGACTAGATATTGATTCAACTACGAATTCTTCATTATATCAAAGAGCGTTTGAAGATACTGTGAGGCCATCTGTCCGAAAGTTGAAGTTGAACCGAAAGTGGACCTTTCAATAGGATAATGATCCTAAGCACACTAGCAAATCCACCAAGGAATGGCTCATGAAGAAGAAATGGAGGGTTATGGGATGGCCTAGTCAACGACCGGACGTGCAAGAAAACCATCAAACATCTTGCAACTGAAAGAATACTGCACGGAAGAGTGGTTTCACAGATGTTTCAAAGATGATCAAATGTTTGCTTGTCCAAATATGTCAAAAATGAATAAATAAATAAATAAATAAATAAAGCCAGCAATTCCCATCAGGTGTACTTATTTTTTCACATGACTGTACCTTGCAAAATGACCTTGGATGTTAGACACATAAATAAATAAATAAGTAAATAGATTTGCATTTCATGCAGCAATTGTATATGCATGTAAGGAATCAAAGCAGATATAAGATGCAGGAAAACAAGCAGGCCTGAATGATTTATTAATTTTAATGGACATAAAGGTCAGTTTACTCTGTTCAAGAGATGTTATTCAGAGATTAAATCCGTCTGCATATTCATGAGCGTGTGTGTGTGTGTGTGTGTGTGTGTGTGAGCACCTTCTTGATGTCATCTAACGTGTGTATCTCGGGTGAGAGACCACCATGCACGCACAGAAACTGCTGATTCATCAGAGCTGCCAGCGGCAGACAGTCGAACGCATCCATACACGCATCGTACACCTGCTCGGAGTATTTAATTTTACCTTAAAGGTGGACAGAAAGAGAGAGGGAAGGGAAGAGAAGAAGATGGGGGGAAAAAACGAGAGTGAGCTTTGAAACATGCAAACGCTCTGACATGTTCCGAGGCTGTATTTTTCTCTCCGTCTCATTTGTACACAGAGATCCTGCATGAATTTACACTTTCACAGAACACTGTCAATTGAGAGAGATCGTGTGTGTGTGTGTGTGTGTGTGTGTGTCTGAGAGACAATCTGTACAGTCTCAACTTCGCCATCCCAGTGCCACCCCATCTGTTCTGTCATACCACTGCATCACTCAGCAACACACACACACACACACACACACACAGACACACACATCCCTCCATCTCTCGTCCTGTTTCTATGGTTTTCTTACACTCATGGAGGTAATCATGTACGGGGTTTTTTTTCCATATGTATTTAAAGTTGTGTGTTTAGTATTATTAAGGGAATAATATATTTTTTTTTATTACACACAGGCAAGTTTCACACTGCAGCAGTGTTGACAAATTCTTTCTAAAATAAATAAATAAATAAATACATAAATAAATAAAGAACAATCATACAAGAAAATTGAAAACATGACATGCGAGTGTTATCACATCATAAAATAGAAGAGCCAATCAGTTTACAGCATGCAAACCAAGACCATGAGGGTGTTTCCTATATATGCATATTAACTGGACCTGGTTTTCTCGATAAGAGACACCTTTTCTTTTGTAGAAACCTCAACACCAAACAATGTATTATTTAGCACAGCAGAGATTATGATGTTCAAAACACCACGTTTAAGAAAGTAGAGTGTAACACACATTCAGTACTGTTCATCTGAAAAGATGGAGGTCTCTTTAACTGAGGGCAGCCCTTTTCAGGCCAAGAGTGTGTCCAATGAAGCCTGGGTGTGCATGTGTGTGTGTGTATGTGTGTGTGTGTGTGTGTGTGTGTGTATGTGAGTGTATGTTCTTGCACTTGGCAGATGGAAAAGGAGGGCGCCCACTCTTTACTGTCCCATCAGGGAAATCACACTCGCTGACTCCCTGGTCCAATCATTAACGAGCAAATTAATTTGCTGCTAATGCTCTCGCTCTCTCTGCCTCATTTGAGAGAGACTGATCTAGAAAGCATGTCTGAGACAAAACATGGAGCTTATGGAGAGGGTGAGGGAGCGAAGGGTCCTGAAGAAATGGTGGGATTTTGGAGGAGAAGGGGACAGAGAGCAAAACAAGAGAGTGATTAACCCTTAACTGCTGAGATGTATACGTATGAGATGAATGTATGTCGCTCTGGATAAGCGCATCTGCCAAACGTCGTAAATGTAAATGTAAGACAGGATAGACAGCCAAATGGAGTGACGAATGGACGGATGGATGGATGACGCATGAGGACAAGATTTTCAATGGATGGATAGAGTGATGGATACATTAATGGATGGACAGGAGGAAGGGATACATAGACACATGCATGTATAGACTGAGAAGACAGTTGGATGGAAGGATGGATGGCTGAATGGGTGGATGAGTGGACATACAGACTGAGAAGAGAGTTGGTGATGGATGGATAATTAGAATAGGATGAATGATAGATAGATGATGGATAGAATTGCTAAAAAGATGGATGAATGGATGGATATATGTAGACTAAGAAGACACTTGTGGATAGGCACTTGTGGACAGTTGTTGGATGGAGAGAATAAAAAAGGGATGGATGGGTGGAAAACGGACAGACGGATGGATGAGCGTGACTTATGACTGGATGGTTGGACAGGATGTATGGATTGACTGTGAGAATAAAAAAGGGATGGATGGATGGGTGGAAAATGGACAGACGGATGGATGAGCATGACAGAAGACTGGATGGTTGGACAGGATGTATGGATTGACTGATGGTGAAAATGGAAGAGTGAATAGATAGATAGAAGGATGGACAGCATAGATGGATGGGTGGATGGATCTTTGACAGAAAGTCATCTGGCAGTAAAAAAAAAAAAAAAAAAGATAAATGGACACAATGGGCTTATGGAAAAGTGATGCATTGTGGGTAAACAAAACAGTGGAGATGGATAAAAGTCTGACTTGCTGTTCGACCAGGAAACTAAGTGAGAAATTTAGCGAATAAATAAGAAGTGTGCGTCTTTATACTTACATTCTTGTTTGAATGTGAAATATTCAGTCAAATGTCTACATTCATGGTTTCCCCGCAGCAGAAATAACGTCTTTGGGTAGAGGATTTTCAGTGACCAGAGATACAAAACACACTGAGAGAGAGCGAGAGAGAGGCACAGAAATTATACAAAGAGCTGGTTTCATTTCATCTTTATATTCGGTTATGAATTCAATTCTCATTTGATATTTTCTGAATTGAAAGTACTAAAACTGCCCGTACAATCACCTTTAAATACTTATTTCAGCATAGGGCTGCACGATTATGGCCAAAATGATAATCATGATTATATTGATCAATATTGAGAACTTGATTATTTATCACGATTATTCATTGATTTTAGGGATGACATATTTTTTATTGCACTTTCACATTTAAATAAAGAGCACTGCTTTCACCTCCGTGTTGTGCTACATTCCTGCTAATGTACAAATCTTTGCTTCAAATTAGACTGGTCCTTAAAGTGCATCATCTCATAGAAGCAAAATATTAATAAAATTGTACCCAAATTATAGGATAAGTAAAAATAAAAATACCATCAACCAAATGAAAATCTGCATCAAATATAACAATACGCAACCAATTGAAAACAATTCAGGCGAATGCAGAAAAGGCAATAACAGTGTTTACAGGAGGAGAGACACAGACTAATCACCCAGTAGAGCGGTGCAGGGATGACATCATTTTGTACCGGAACCCGGAAGTTAGCATCACACCGGTTCCCTCGACAAAAACCCAATAGGATTTCCCCATAGACTTTTGGATTATTGCAAAAAAAAAAAAACAAGCTCTGTGATCAACAAAAGTTTACAATACGAACACGTTTTGTCAATCAAGATCATTTTCACAAATGAACACAACTTTTATGAAGTTTGAAGCCTAAATACAATCAGCAGAAATAAAAAGCTAACCGTACGTTATAAACGAACTACACCACGGTCGCTCGGCTTCAACATCACCATCACCAAGCTTCCGAGAACTTTTCCAAACTTTATTTAAAAACACTCTTCATAATACGGATTTACTCTGTGGATGAATCTTCATCCACTTTTTTTTGGGGAATTGATGAAATTGATCAACCGATGACGTTTAATGTCCCCGACAACGTCTGTAGTCCCGTTTAGCAACATGTTAGTGTCATGATTTCCCCTCGCGCAAAGCGCCGGAGCTCGCAGCACGCTCTGTTTTATAATGACATTGACTTTGTTTACTTTCTACATGTGCATTTGTTATGATTTCTTTCCTGTCTCCGCCCCTGTATTGTCATCGGTTGTTCCTTTACGTGTCATCATTAGTCTCAGCTGTTTTGTGTTCACCCTTAATTACATGTGTCATTTAAACCCCTTGTGTCTCTTTGTTCGACGCGAAGTATTGCATGAGTTTTCCGTGTAACGAGCATTTGTTCATAGTTTTGATCTTATTCTCGACCTCGTTGTCTGATTCTTGTTTATCCTTGTTTATTCCCGTTTGCCGATCGCCTGAACTTTTCTTGTTTTTGACCACGCTATTGTCTCACGTTTTGGATTTGTCTGCCTTTCTTCAATAAAGCTCTTATCTCCGTCCGAAACCGTCATTACGTGACAGTTAGCAACCGCCTTTTTCAATACACGTAAAAGCTTTTTTTTTTTAAATCAAGAGTGGGATTTTACTGGCGTATTTTACGTCGTAGAATAAAACGTGAAAATATTTTGCGCTTGTGTTCACCACAGACCTTATTTCAGGCTTTTAACCAAAATCCCATTCAAAAAACCCATTGACTCGGGACGATGGAACCGAAGGGCTAAAATGCCAACTCGTTTCCGGGTTTTGATGTTACAAAATGACGTCATCCCTGCGCCACTCTATGGTGATTGGCTGTAAGTTTAGGAAGCGCTTGATTTGACATGAAGCGGAGTTTTCTGTAAGCGGAGGACAAACTTTAAACGTCAATATCGCAGTCGATCATATTCATGTAATCGTGGGAAATCAAAATCGTAATCGAGATCGATATTCGATTAATTGTGCGGCCCTATTAGCAGTCAGTTAAACCAAATTTTAATGGCTTCAACTCTATGAACTAAAACTATACTACATACTATAGTCTTACTATAACATACTATAATGTCATTTTCTAGTAATGGCTACAATTTCTGGTTTAGAAAGCGAGTTTTCTAGTCATGTCTAGAAATTGAGTTTAATCTTGGCTATCTTCAACTGTTAAAGCCTCTGCCATGTTTTCAACATCACCCACTGTAATGTTGGAAATTTCTGAAGTTTTTCCATCCATCCATTTTCTGTACCGCTTATCCGACACAGGGTTGCGGGGGAGCCTGAAGCCTATCCTGGGGAATTCAGGGCACAAGGTGGGGGACACCCCATCGCAGAGAACAATCGCACTACGGGCAATTTGGAAATGCCAATCAGCCTACAATGCGTGTATGTGGACGGGGTGGGAAACCCCCAAAGCTTGGGGAGAACTTGCAAGCTCTATGCACACAGGGCACAGGTGGGATTTGAGCCCCGAACCCTAGAGGTGCGAGGCAAACGTGCTAAACCATCGTGCCCCTGTATATCACGATGTACATGCAATCTAATCGAAACCATGGGATTATATGATTCTATCTGACTTTTTGTTGTTGTTGTTGTTGTTGTTGTTATTGTTGCAAAAATGATGTAACATGATTCAGCCTGAATGTATCTGAGAGGTTTCTCACCAACGTATTGTTTATAAAATTGTAATATTGCAAACTTTATGACTTTATGATTTTTCATATAAATCATATAAATATTTCAAATATAAAATATCATAGTACTACAAAGAGAGTCTAATCATTTTGGTGAAATCATAAAGGAAACGAAATGGGGTCAACTGACATCCATTGCTAACTACTGAACATAAGGTTTAAAAGAGCACTAACCTGGCAACCACAAACACATGGTTTACTAGGTAGGGTGCCTACACAGAATGAGTGTGTGAGAGAGCACTAACCTCGATACTGAAGTAACCTCGGTCCACGTAGTCCCCTAGAAAGAGGTACCGCGTTGTAGCTGGAGAGCCTCCAACCTCAAACAGCTTCATCAGGTCAAAGAACTGCCCGTGAATATCTCCACACACTGCAGTACACACACGATATCAGAACTGTATACATTTCAGTTGAAGAAAACCAAGCCAGTAATCGTTCTCAAATTCTTACTACGTCGAAATGTCCATACAAACCGAATCTCATCTACAGAACATATTCATCTTTCATACCACGGTACTGTTTACATTCTCTGCTCTGATTGGTCAGAAGGTGTCGATTCATTTTCTATAACAGCAGCTCTGGCAGTAGTTCTGGCTGCAAGGTTTATATTGCTGGGCTTGTCCTAAGACGTCGTCATTTGTATGGTGTTTTTATGGTGAACAGATTTTAAAAAAGTATGGAATTGAAGATGTAGTGTGAGGAGACGTTTATTTAGCATTTTTGGAAGGAGTCTCCGGTGTCAGTGCTTTTTAACCATCGGAGGTAAAGCTGTAAATCCTTCAAAGTCTTCTGCCACAGGACCTTTCCGGTTTCTCGCTAACATGACAAGCAGCATTCTCTTGTCTTATTAACTTCATAACACGTAAGTGATAAAAGGTACTAGCTGGTTTTGAAGACATTCCACAACGTTACACTTTCAAATGTTAAACCTTAAACTTTAAACTATAAACGATGGAAAATGTGATGAAAATAGAAATTGTAATTGTTGGAAAACTGCCAACAAAAAAAACATGCTTTGGGACATGCTGTTATTGGAAAATAATCAACTTCAGAGTGGGAACAGAAACTCCGCTTTGTGTCGGATAGCATCGCACCACGACGTTGATGATTTTCCTATAATAGAATGCCCCCAGGTGTTTTATCCCTTACTTAGTGCATACTGGCTTCTAACAGTTCACAATAAATTACTGATATCATTTCCCCTTTTAAATATGGTTTGACCTCCTAATTCAAGGCTGCTGCATAAAAGTGTGTATGTGTGAATCAGGTGATTAGTCTCTCTAATAAAACGCTATCCTCTCAGTACACTCTTACATTTTTTTTTTTTTTTTTTTTTAAAAAGGTTACACTCAACATCCTAAAAGGTTTATTTGTTTTATCCATTTGGGGAAACCCCTAAAGGTTCTACATACAGGGTGTCCCAAAAGTCTCCATACAAAATGTCTTTTCATACTTGGTTTTATATATATATATATATATATATATATATATATATATATATATATATATATATATATATATATATATATTCGCATGGCTGGTTCAGGAGGCTGTCGCAAGGTTGCGATGGACTTTAACAGGAAACATGGCAAACGCATCACACACGACTCTGTTTCCCAAACTTATCAACAAATTCAAAAAGACTAGAAGTGTTGCGGACTGACCGAGACGTGGACGTCCAACAACGTTCACTGACAAAGGCACAACCGAACAGAATAGAACTCTACTAGAGAGAGCTTACATTACAGAAAGTTAAAGTCCATATAAAAGACCTTGATTTAAAAAAAAAAAAAAACGTCATTGAGGAACCATTTTCTTCAATATCAGCACTTTTCCTTTTGCTATTTTCCATAATGGTACCTGTTCCAACAATGTAGTGGAAATGCAGGACAGGAACTCACCCTGAACCCCAGTGGAAACACACCTTCTAACTCGAATCTGTACTCTACTGTAATAACCTATTCGACTGATCGGCAAGATATTTCCAGAAATGGAAACCAAAACCCAGAGAACCCAGTTCCTGTCCTCCTACTGCTTCTACATCAAAACCACACATCACTCTCTCCCACCAATGTTCAGATATCAATCAACGTGTCTGGATCAAATCTAATAAAAACTAGAGTTTTATTCTAATTAGAATAATCTTTTAAATAATTTAAGAACTAAGTAGTTATATGTTTTAGGACTCCTGTAAACTGTACAAAGTCTGTAAGAGCCTGTAAGTGTGTAAATCTGATATACAGTATTCTTACATGAACAAAATAATATTCTTACACTAGTGGTACTATACATGTAAATGACACTCCATTTCAATCATTTGAGACAGTCCTTGCTACAGAACCAAAAGACCAGAAGGTGGAGCTGGACTTAATCTAACTCCTCGTTTAAAGTTCCCCGTGAGGTGCCTTGAAACGCACAGCGTTATTCGACGTAATGTCCATTGAAACAGGAAATCAGGGTGGAACATATCGAGTGGCTCCTCCCCCTTGTTAAATAGCCAATAGCAGTGCACTTACATCACAGCCCGGGATAAGCTGTACTGTACAGTTAGCACCATGGATTTTTATGACTTCGGGGGCGGGACACTTCAGATTCTAGAGAGCGTTTGATTGGACAGAAAATCTAATGAGAATCAAAATTGTTGATCCGTATCGGTGACTGTCGATATTGAATGCGTATATCTTCTAAATGCGAATTTTGTCACTGTTTTCGAGCGCACTAACTTATAGAAAACCTTAAGGTTGACATAATCATACTAAAAGCCACAAAACTTTTTGATTTTAAGCGTAACACTAAGCCTAACCCCTAACCCACAATGTACTTTTCAACGCGTAACGACAAGCACACTTATCCAGGCTGAGACAAACTTAGCTGTCTCCATGCGCCGTCTTTTTGATTCGACTCCACCCAGTAAGGAGGAGCTAAATCAGGGCTGACTCCACCCCCTGGACTTTTGGTTCTGCAGCAAGGGGCACTTGAACCATTTCCTTATGTAAGAAATAAAACACAAAGGTGCTATTATAGGAATAGAATCAGCAATGGAGTGGCATTTTACCAACACCAAGTGTTTCATTTCTCTTACACCACAGCAATTTGCCAATCATTACACATTTTAAGTTAGAAATGAATGGCACTGCACTGTAAGAAGAAAGTCTAACAGGAAGTCCTGTTAGAATAGATTCTATGCTATTTAGCATTTGGCAATTTACTTAAAATAGTTTGAAAACTAATGCTCAGGACATATGTGTCTCTCTGACCTGTAACGGGAGCCTCGATGTCCAGCATTGTCTTCTCTTGTCGCAGGATGGAGGCTCCCTCGTTGATGATGCGCAGGGCGACAGGTTCCTCCACACGGCCCTCTTTAGTGAGGTGAGCCTTCAGCAGGTCCACTCGTGGCTTTCCCTCACAGTCGAACACCTCCCGCATACTCAACCTGTGGCTCAGCGGGAACGGGACCGCTACAGAGAGAGAGTGAGAGAGACAGAGGGAGAGAGAGAAAGAGAGAAGGAGAGAGAGAGACTGTAAAAAGCTCGATTGGTCCACTGGCATCATTGGCTTTAGTTTAAAAATAAAAGCTAATTAAAAAGATAATCAATCGACCTCATCATAATTAAAGGTGCAGTTTGTGATTTTAAAAGTGCTTTTACACCTGATATAATCACATAATTTTAAAGATACATTAGTATATAGTAATATTCACAATACTGCCCTGCAATCAGAATCAGGATATTCTGTTCATTTCAGGCTTATGCTTGCATTTTTTCTGGCCCAGAAATTACATCATCTAGCCAGACAGAACAAGGTGGTGGTGGGTGTGTGTGGGGGGGTTATTATATCAGGTGTAAAAGTGAGTTTAAATTGGTAAATTGGCAGTGCTGTCTACGTGGGAGGGGCATACTCTTTCTGCCCTGTCAGTCACAACACTGCTAGCCAATCGCGGGCGTCTGTGAGTTCATGTATGCGGAAGAGGGTAGATTGCGCTTTGGCTGCGTGTGAGTCATGCTGCAGTTTGAAAAGATGTGTTTGACTGTTTTCATATGTCTCAGGAAGCACACGTTCTTCTTCCCCCTCCCTGGTTGGCGGGTGCTGTATGATAAGAGAGAGCTGGCTAGTAGGCGGGAATCATCAGGTAACCACAAACGGAGAGAAAATAAAAGACAGAGGTGAGAGGGGGATCATGAGTAAGCTCATAATTTTTTTTTATTTTGATTGTACTTCTGCCTGACAGACAGCAGAGGGCACTAACAATTATAAATAGCCCCTTTAAGGGCAAAGAAGGAAATGTGAGGAAGAGAGAACAAGTAAATATGAGAGTGTCCTGATCACAGAGATACAATATACTTAACAAGGAAGACAAACTGAAGTGTATGATGTTCTACTCACTATTTGGCTAATTAGATTAGCACACAATAGTGTAAACGCACTTCAAAATACGTCACAAACTGTATGTCTGGATGTAAGGATGCAACTTTTATCATGCTTTACAACCGTAGCATGGTATTATATTAAAAACAATACTACAGGTTATAAACAATGCTACATTTTCTCTCGTTTCTCAGGTTAGATTAAAACAAAACCCTTCACAGACGATCACCCCAAATCGAACACAAGAGTAGTGGCAACATTTTGAAGTGCACAAGACAACATTATTGGGTATGTTGAATATTAAAACATATTGACGTGAGTATCTCTAGACAACTCATGATTCAATTCGACCAGGATCTCACTTTTTGATTATTTTTTTTATTATAATGGGCGACAATATTTTTTCCAGTATTATATATACACTTGCCACTTTGCAGGCTGAATGTATTTCTTAGAGTGATTATTTTTCATCAAGAACATGAAAAATTATGCATAAGCCTTTATGAAAGAAGAATCTTTTCCCTATCACTGATAGTATGCCTGATTAGTGGCACACGCTCACTGCTTTTCATAACACTAGAAACTTGGCCAGTGGGAAAAAAATAAAAGAGAGGAAAGATCTGCAAGAGTGAAGAGCCAAAAAAATTATATAAATAAATCCCCACGTTCGTATGTTAAAGGTGCCATGTTCTACTTTTAGCTTTAAACGTGTTTAATAAACGTTTGCACTAAATTACCCGCTGTGTATTAAGTGTTATGTGATATAATAAAATTGCTCTGAATAAATGGATTTCATTTATGGAATTACAGAAGAACGACTGAAGAAACAGAGAGGGGGGAAAAAACTGGAAAGGAAAAGGTGGTGAGCGAGAAAGCAAACTGTGACAGGTGTTACCAGGGCAACGGTAGCCAAAGGCTAGTATGGCTTTGGTCATACACACAGAAACACACACGCACACACACACACCTCGAGGGAATTTCGAGTCCTCAGTCCAACTACTGGCATGTTTTTGAGAGCTGGGAGGAAACTGGAGAACCCAGTGGAAAAACCACGTAGACATAAAGAGACCATGGGGCGACAACGCTACCCACCGAACCACCGTGATGAACGGTTAAACAGAGGTGGACAAATCACGAGCCTGGGCGCCTGTCTGGCTGATTAGCGTTTTTATTCAAAGTTGCCTGTGAAGTGCAATAAAGCTGTCATATCCAGTAACTCTTCTGCTAACACACCACACAGTCACCTCACTGTCAAACATATCAGTATCAAGAAGGGATAAAGATGCTAGCCAGGGTCTTGTTCGTACAGGATGTGCTATTTCAGAAACTTTCTCTAACAAAAGGATAACGACTCAGGATAACGGTCACGTCGACCTCCAAACAAATGAAAACAATAATTTACACAGTTTACTTGTTTAACTTGCTAAGTACTTTATTACATCATTTTTAGCCTAGTTTAGCTTAGGCTTCTGGACAACCAAAATACACACTCTAAACACTTCTCTTGTACGGTCTTATGTAGCTTTTACATACTGATACGGTATAATCTCCATGTTAATACGACAGAAATACAAAAGTGTTTGTATTTCTATTTAATGAGTTTCACATAAAACTAAATATATTTACCTATTTACCTTTTGTTGAACTTATATATTTTACTTAAGTGGAAATTCTGCCCTTAATTTAAATATGTTGATGTATGAATTACGTTTTTTATACTCGGCAGTAAATTAGAGCCTGGTGTGCTAGGCTTATAAATTTCTGATGATGATTTGTCCACTTCTGGGTTATGAACGGAATAATACATGATCCACGCCTGGGTGTTGTGATTCAGCCTAATGTAAAGTATATTATTCTGTTATTCTGCTTATACCACTGCCATTTTCCAACAATTACAGTGTTTCATTTATTAATGAATGACACATCACTCTTTCTGTTAATTGTTACGTTTATGGATCGTCGGCGCGACAAGTTAGTTCCTGTTATCGCTTATGTTATAGCTGCAATAAACACTCATTCTCTCATCAGCCTCTGCTTTTCTCTGTGTCTCTCAAAAAATATAGCTTGTCAATTTACCGGAAAAAAAAAGCAGAAAGCGTAAACTCTTCTGTCCTGAAAAGGAAACTTCACAAAGCACAATGACTGCTGCAAAGTGCTGATGAGCCACAAAATTCTGGAACCAAGATTAACCCAAGTGATGGAAAGAAGTAATGGATCTGCTCATGATCCAAAACATAAGACAAAGTAATCAGTGAAACATGGTGGAGGTATTGTCATGGCTTGGGTTTGCATGCCTGCGTCTGGAACTGGTTTGCATGCCTGCTTCTCACTAATCTTTATTGATGATGTAACTCATGATGGTGGCAGCAAATGAATTCGGAAGTTTACAGAAACATTTTGTCTGCCAATTTACAGAGAAATGCATCCAATCTAATTGGGAGGAACTTCATTATGCAGCAAGACAATGATCCAAAACACACTGCCCACACAACAGAGGACTTCATCACAGGAAATAAGTGGAGGGTTTTAGACTGACCGAGTCAATCACTAGTTCTTAAACCAATTGTTAAACCAGTTATTCTTAAACCAGTTCTTAACCCCCCCCCCCCCCCAAAACAAACAACAACTGAAAGAAGATGGGGTACAAGCCTGGAAAAGCAACACAAAAGGAAAATGTAACAGTTTGGTGATGTCAGTGGGTCCCCGGCTTGATGCACTTATTGCAAACGAGGGATACAACCAAATATTAAGTGTTATTTATTTTTATTTACTTTAACACGATCTGTTCCTATACTTTTGCTCATCTTAAAAATCAGTGATCTGACGCCAAAGGTGCCATGCTCTAAGTTGTTTAACATTCTAGATGAAGCTGAAATTCTGTTCAAACCCAAATATCTTCAAGGTGTAGCGAAAAACAATACAATCGGCTTTGCTGTTCCAATACTTTCGGAGGGGAATGAAATAGGTTTTTATCTGTTTATTATTAGTCTTAGATTATGAGCAGCGTCTGCAGGATAAAATCCCTGTGTATTACTATAGATCAATAACATTTAAGAACGAGCTCATTAATATTAACCTATAGTCCATGTTGCAGCCAGGACTACAGTCGGAGCCGTGCTGTTATAGAACAATAATACACACCTTCTAACCAATCAGATTTGAGAATTCAACCACGCTGTGGTGTAAATATGTAAACCTGAACATGTGCTTTTCAGTGGTTGAGAGAAATCCATCCATCCATCCATCCATCCATCCATCTTCTATACCGCTTATCCTTTTCAGGGTCACAGGAAAACCTGGAGCCTATCCTAGGGAGCATCGGGCACAAGGCAGGGTACACCCTGGACAGGGTGCCAATCCATCGCAGGGCACAATCACATACACACTCACACACCCATTCATACACTACGGACACTTTGGACGCGCCAACCAGCCTACCATGCATGTCTTTGGACTGGGGGAGGAAACCGGAGTACCCGGAGGAAACCCCTGCAGCACGGGGAGAACATGCAAACGGTTGAGAGAAATATTGTTTAAAATCCACCACTTACTGTAAATGTCCGAATTGAGACATGTATACGTATACTCACGTTTATCAGTATTTTCACTAATGCTGATTCAGCACCGAGACTGAAATTCCTCATGAATGTTGTTTTAAGTACAGAAGACATTTGACTCATTCAGTAATAATGTTTTTCCTACGACTTGCTAAACAGGAAGTGACCTGATATTGAAAGGATTTAAGAAACAGAATAGCTGTTTGCAGCGAGGTTTGTAACATCAAGCAGATGGAAGTGACACTGTCAACGACATCAGGCATGCTCTGAAGAGTCTTAAGGCAGAGAGTAACTCACTACTTCTAGTCCTAGTGTGTCTCCGTGACCTTTTTTCCAAACCCTTTACTGGACAAATACGAAACATTTGCGCTAATATCGTCTTTTGAAAGTGAAGAGAGGAAGTGCGGAGGTCAAGAGGCTTTTTATAGCTTTTAATATCCCACACACATCACGTTTTATATTCACACTACAGAAAATCCTTTACACAAAATCCTTTAGCAGTGGACACACACATACACACACACACACACACACACACACACACACACACACACACACACACACACACTGAGCTGTCAGAGCCAGTGGCGTAGCACAGGCTGCTCTTAATTTCAGGTTCAGAGTATTGAACCAAGACTAAATATATGACAGTAGAAAAGTATGGGATGCCTCTATTTGTGTCTATTACTGCTGAATATTATTATATGCTGTAAAATGATGTCTTTGTTGAGAGATCGTGGGAAGTGGGCCATCTGTGGATGTGTATGAGTGAGACGGGGATCAATAAGTGTGACACACACACACACGCACACAGAGAGAGAGAGAGAGAGAGAGAGAGAAAGAGATGGTGCATTACTGGGATTTGATCCGGCTCTACAAATAAAGGCAGAGAAAATGGTCGTACAGCCTCTTATCTGATTGTGTGTGTGTGTGTGTGTTTGTGTGTGTGCGTGTGTGTGGGTGTGTGCGTGCGTGTCTTTATTTAGCAGTACGGCCGCATTACTGAAGTGCAGTATACAGCAGAGGGCTCTTACATAACATCATCTCCTTGAGAGCTTGCACACAGAGACAGTTACACACAAACACAAACACACGTACACACACAGAGCGCCAACTAAACCACCGCCACACGTGCACACAAGCACGCACACATATGCAGCTGCCCTACTGCATCATTAAACCCAGACACACACACATACACACACACACACACACACATGGTATCAAATAAGCATTTACCACATATGGTTACATGCAGCTTAACAAGCACAAAACAACGGCATTGTATGCATATGGAAATACTTAAAAGGGCAGGAAATGATCGACTCATTCATTTTATGCACTTAACAACCGTATACATGCTCATTATAATTGAGATAAATGTTAAATTCCTGCCTCATCCTTCCAGGAGGTGGGGTCTTCCCGTGTCCTTCTACTAGAGTCAGTATTTTTATACGATGTCGTGGTTTCCTGAAGCTGCTCTTCCAAGTGCGTGAAAGCGTTTTTTTTTTCCCCATCAGAACAAAACGCTCTTTCAACAAATACATGATCCAATATTTTGTTATTTTCATTACCAAGTAACTTGTATTGTAGCTACTTCTTGCCAGAGTGCCAAACAGAGAGGCGGCGCACAAGCAAACAATCATCACAAAATAGTCACGAGTCATCGTACAAGTCAGACAACCACCATTTTGAAAAAACTATACAAAAAACTAGCTATGCTAGCTGGTATGGGGGTTTGTGTCACAGTTTCTAGTCTGTTAGTTGGATAACTTGGCTGTCCCTTCTTCAGGAAGAGTGAGAGTTATATCGTACATCGTAACAGTGAACGATACCGTCTCCTCCGAAACTATCGGAACGGCAAGGCTTATTCAGTTGTTTTTGCTGTAGACTGAAGACATTTGGATTTGAGATTGAAAGATGAATATGAGAAGGGAGCTTTTATTTCCTGGTATTTATATGTAGGTGTGTTAAACGACATAGAGCAAAGCACATTTGGTATCAGACCATCCAATTTGTAGGCGAGCAAAAATACTGGAACATGTGACTGACAGGTTTCTTGTTACCCAGGTGCGTCCTGTTTGATTGCTTGCAAACAATTAATAGTGCTGGACATCTACTCTTGGCTTTAGCCTTCAGATTCACCTGTGAAGTCTGCTTTTGTTGTTAAAAAGGATAAGCCAACGTGAAGATCAGAGAGCTGTCTATGGGAGAAAAGCGAGCCATTTTGAAGCCGAGAAAAGAGGGAAAATCAATCAGAGACATTGCACAAAGGAAAAAGTTGCAGAGCCCCCCTATTTTTGAGAATGTTCCTTGTGCTACTGCTAAAGGAGCGTGACGTTACTTAGTTCACACTTTGGTTAAAGCAAAACATAAAATTCAGTCAGATAGCACTCGCACTGCTTAAAATGTCTTTTCCATGAAGTGTTTACTCTACTGAAAGACAGAACTCATTCGTTCGTGTTGTACGCAATGGTTCAGTGTATGTTTGTGTGTTGAGGGCCCACATTCACGAACTTGCCTACTGCCTCACAAACCCATGTGATAATATCATCTCCTCACAACCTCACAAAGTACTAACACGCAATAGGAAACAGACACAGGAACACAATCAGGGTATAAACAGCTCTCGATTTGGATTAGTACCAAACTGTCTGGTGGAAATGTGACATAAGTCAGTGAAGGGGTCCAAACAATACTAAGAACCTGTGTGTGCTACATGTGGGTTAGTCTCAACAACAGCATTATACAATGTTACACCCTAGGTAGTGGGCATATATAGTAATATTGAAGATCCATCCATCCATCTATTTTCCGTAGACAGGGTCGCAGGGAGCCTGGAACCTATCCCAGGGAACTCGGGGCAACAGGGAACTGAGGGTGCCAACTCACTGCAGGGCACAACTGCACAAACACTCACTAACCCATTCACACACTACGGACAATTTGGAAATGCCAGTCAGCCCACAAAGTACGCATATCTTTGGACTGGGGGAGGAAACCGGAGTACCCAGAGGAAAGCCCCAAAGCACAGCAAGAACATGGGATTCGAACCCCCAACCCTGGAGGTGCGAGGAAACAGTGCTAACCACTAAGTAACTAGGAAGATATTGGTTTTTAAATTTAAAATTGTTTCAGGAGCATAAACTAAAAAAAAAAGATGCTTGTGTTCTGGTGTTCTTCTGATTAAAACTAGCCCCAAAACCACAGTTTCCCCGACCCACAGTGTTTGATTGACGGTGCTATGTTGTTGACACACTAGCTGGTGAGTCAGACGGTACCTCTAGGGAAATCTTTCACCAATAATAACTTGATATTAAACTTTTACATTCTCTTCAGTATTGTCCTTTGGTATAGTTCCAGCTTCTTGTAGTAATGGCACTGGCACATGAGCTGCCACATCTTTCACCTATCACTGTTGGTTTCAGCTCGTTAGCCATTATTACTACTGTTTGGTTTGGTATTTATTTGAGTTATTTGTCTGTATATTGACATCTCGCATGATCTATACTTCGTTGTTTTTTTTTGTTTGTTTTTTGTTTTTTTATTTTTACAACTCATATATTCTCCCATTCGGACTCAAGGTGCTTGCCTCAGAGGCGCCTTTACACATTCTGACTGTTTACCGCTGTTATTTAATTTAACAGACACAACTGAAGGCAGAAAGACCCACAAACAAGCATCTCAAAGCATCTCAAAGGGAGGAAACTCAGCATTTGGTGATGTCCATGGGTTCCACAATTCAGGCAGTCATTGACTGAAAAGGATTTGCATCCAAGTATTAAAAATAATCCTAACGTCAATGATGAGGTTAGTTTGTCCGATTACTTTCGAGCCTGTGATAAAGGCGTTCAATGCGATATTTTTTGTTAAACCCCTTGAATTAAAGCTGAAAGTCTACGCTTCATTCACATCTTGATTGGTTCATTTCGAATCCATTCTGGTGGTGTACAGAGGCAAAAACGACGAAAAACTGGGTCGCTGTCCAAATACTTATGGACCTGACTGTATTACGGGAACATTTTCTACGCTTTACTTCCATTAGGCATTTTGCATAACATGCAAATTCAGTTGCGAAACATGTAGCCGCATTTGCATTACTGTGCACTACGATGTACTATGGCTGCCATCATTCAAATGCAAAAGTTAGAAGGAAATATTTAAGATGCGTTGCCATGAATAACTAACTGCAGTGCTCAGGGTCAATGACCTCTCGTTTATGAATATTAAAAAAACATTCTTAGAGCATTTGCCTCCATGCTTGTTTCTCTCTCTCTTTCTCTCTCTAGCGTTCTTTTTCCTTTTTTGTCGATGGTCAAAGGCATATATACAATATTTAGCTTTGTATTTATGGCAGCATGACTCACCGCACATGAATCTTGCGTTATGTAAATAGAAAAACAATGTCTTAACAAGTATCATTCTGCCATATTGAAATCTTTTAACATTCTTGTTCACATCCTTGTCCTCTGCCAAAAAAAATCCCGGTCGCAGTTGCATGTTTACCGTCATCGAGATACCGCTATCAATTAATCGCTGCATGTGGACGGAACTGTGTGGTTATGATACTTGATTTTGGGGAACGTTTTGATTCTTCGATGCGTCTTTTATCACCCTAACCAATACAAATTTCAAACCGATATCTTCCTATTCGCTATATACGCTCACTATACAGGGTATAGCAATGTATAATGCTGGATGGTTGGAAATGGTTAAATATTTACATATACTGTACAGTTATATGACATTTACGGCACGTACATTATTACTTTTTTAAATATTTAATTATATAATTGATACTTTTTTTTTTACACATGAGAAAATAAAACATTATTACAGATTTATATTGAGGCCCAAAAAACTTTGTATTTATTTATTTATTTGTTTGATTATTTAATGGGGACAATGCAGAATAACATTGGTACAATTTCAAGCAGCCGATGCTCTACATACAGGCTTCTAGCCAAAGGCTAAATTGCAGCCCCAGTCCCTGGTTAAGATTTAAGAAAAATGAGCTCTTAAACATTCAGATGTAGATTTTCCCTTCGAATACATAAATAGAATACATTCTGCCAACCCTAATACTTATATTATATTTAACCAATACACTATAGTAGATGGCAAAATGGTCAAAACAGTATTGATATCTGATCCTGTTGTGTGAGTTTGTGTTTTGTTAGCCATGAGCCTTGAAGCCAAACTGTGAAGCCCCTCATACCCCTCCCCCCCCCACACACATACACATACACACACACATACACATACACATACTGGACACCCGTTCTGCCAACTTCCATTTCTTCAGCATGCCCTTTCCCCTTGTCACATCCTTTAACGTCTTTATCACACAGCCCTCAGATGACTCTGTGTGTGTGTGTGTGCAAGAGCATGAAGTCAGGACATCAAGACTCTTTGCGTATGAGGGGCTACGGCCTCAGGCCTGTGAGACAGATGCTGAGACTCGAGCGCAATTTGACTTGAGAGAGCACACAGCCATAAAGCTCAAGACACATTCACACACACACGCATTACAATGAGAGTGATACAGTTCATGTGTAGTAAATGACCTATCTTAATACCCGAGTGTAGCATGTACACAGAAAATAACGACGGACATGGTAGAGAACCCTGAGGTACACCTTTTAGAAAACAAAGATTATCTCTACAGCATGGGGTTAGTGCAGATACTCCAGATTTAACTCATGAACAATTTGAAATGCGTGCAGTAATACTCGATCTGTTTATTAGAGCTCACAAGTTGACATTATTTATAGGTCTACTTGTTTTCGTGTTGTTGGGGTTTGTATTAAATACGGTCACCACTCAAACAGACTAACAACCTAATAATACAAACTCAATAATATAAGTCCTTCCGGGATTTCCCGACTTCGCGATCGCAGAAATGAACACAAAATCAAGCAAACGCCGCGATATTCAGAGGAGCTCGCAATTTTACTAAATTACCGCAGATTGTCTGCAGATTCAGGCCGAGACACGTCATGTGACGTCCTCACAACGTGCGTTCAGCCAAAGCCCGCTTCGATTCACGTGCGTCGAACATGAGTACTGCTAAAAGGTCGCATTTACCAGCAAACATCACTTTGAAAGACCGTGCGAAACAATTTCGCCATTTCAAGTAGTTTTCTACTTGATTTACTTGAATACTTGATTTGTTTAATTTCGCATGTCTTACAATCCTGTACGGACTGATAATAAATATAATCATTTGTTAATGGTGGGTCGTGATTTCCATCACTGTGACTAAATAATAAAAAATAATAAAAAAATCATGGATACGACCCCACCCTGCCCTTCCCCCGGCTATGCTTCCCAGACCCCTAGGCTGGCTACAGTAGCAGCCAATGAGGTAGTGTACTTCTGTAAGTGTTGTCTCTCGATATATACTTTGTCTTTGTATTGTTAACAAGTTGTAATTTGATCTCAAAACACACTCACACACACACACACACACACACACACACACACACACACACACACACACACCAAAGCCTCTCTCCGACTCGTTCTCTTTCTAACCTTGACCTGAGTGTTTAAGCAATCACAAACAGTGCCGGCAACCCCACATTCCCTTCTCTCTCTCTCTCTCTCTCTCTCACACACACACACACACACACACACACACACACACACTGAAAGGACTTTTCTGGTGGATGCTGAAGCCCCACCAGTGCTAGCACAGATAATGGCCTAGAATTAGACTTTGGGAAAGTAGGGCGCTGACAGGCTCGCTCTTGTTCCTGAACCCCTGAGATACGAGGGGAGGGACTCATCCAGGTCACAGCTGTGATACAGCTTCCCCCTCTCTCTCTCTCTCTCTCTTCTCTTCCTTTTCCTTCTCCTTCTCTGTCCTTCTCCTTCTTTCTCCCACTCCTCTTTCAGCATCTTTCATTTTCTCTCATTTTACTCTAGTTCTCTATTTCCTCCTGAGAACTCTCTCGTCACATTTCCACAGGTTTGAGAGACACTTGTAAGAAACACAGCTGGTCTACACCTTCTTCATTACATTATGGGACTCCTGACTTCTCACACGCCCCGTGCTACACCTCAGCTAATTTTAAAAAAAGGCATCTATCAGTTTTGGATGATGTGTCGAGGAAAATTTGCCGATCTGCAAAATCAAACCGTATTCTCACGCAACAGTCAACGTGCATCAAATTTTAAAGTATTGTAGATCGGATCGGTCAGTTTTGATATCTTTTAGATTTGGACTGAAGCTTCTAGGCTGATATATACTCATATACTTGCTGCACATAACACTAATAATCTACATAATCTCATTTTACCATTAGCAAAACTGTAACATTCCCAGTATAGTTTAAAGTATTATTATTATTATTATTATTATTATTATTATTAAGATTTAAACCTGTGATCTCTTGACAGTAGGGTAAACACTAGGACAGCTTTTCAGGAGGCGTGTCCCATCCTTTCTGTCCTAGTAACTCTTTTCCACACATATCCAGTGCCATGCTCAGATTCCTCTTCTCCATTCACCTTTCTTCATCGCTCAGCTGGCTCGCTTTCTCTAAAAGCTCCAGCTGAGTTCACGCACATGCTTTGTGCAAGTTTCCATCAATTTATCAGTATATACAGGCTATCAGTCACAGTAACAGTCAGTACTCAGCAATTAGAGCACAACGTTTTCCTGTTGCTCTGTGTAGTTAATAGATAGATGTAGATATTTCGGCGCACTATTTGAATTTCGTGTCATACTAGCTTCAGCTTGTGCAACAGTGATATTTCTGTGCTACCATTAAAATTTTTTTAAAAATCACAAGTAATGATTTAATCCTCAGTGTTTAATTATCAACATTTCCACCATTTCAGGTTTAAGGAGAGGAGAGGCAGGTATAAGCGGTGGCTTGACAGTTAAGGCTCTGGGTTACTGATTAGAAGGTCGGGGGTTCAAGCCCCAGCACTGCCAGACTGCCACTGTTGGGTACGTGAGCAAGGCCCTTAATCCTCTCTGCTCTAGGGGTGCTGTATCATGTCTGACCCCAGCTTCCTGACATGCTGGGGTATGTGAAGAAAAGAATTTCACTGTGCTCTAATGTATATGTGACCAATAAAGACTCATTATGTTATCAGCTATGCAGTCAGGAATTGCTTGCTGAAAATTAACAATGGATTTTAAGAGATTCCCCCATATTTATCAGTCCGTACAGGATTTCGGGAAGTTATTTTATTTTTCCGCAGCTTTTTTCAAAATTCACGAATTTTGAAATGCTGAATTTCTGTGCTTTTTTTGTGGGAAACTAATTCAATTGCGATTGCACGAAATAGTTTCGCAGTGATTGCTTGTTGGTAAATGCGACCTTTTAGCTGTCCTCATGTTCGACGCACGTGAATCGAAGAGGGCTTTGACCGAATGACGTCACGTGACGCGTCTCGGCCCGGATCTGCGGAAAATCTGCGGTGATTTTGAAAAATTGCAAGCTCCTAAGAATATTGTGGAGTTTGCTTGATCACGAAATCCTGGAGGGATTGTTTTAATTTCCTGTTTCTGCGGTTCTTCTGCTGTTTGGTTTTGTTTCGTTTCGACTCATGCCAATGTTTTGACTTGATTTGGATTATTGTACTTCGAGGTGCATTTTGAACCCTGTAAAAAAAATGAACTACGATTCTTGAATTCGGCCGAATAAATACATGACATATTACCTTAAATGTACAAAACATTTACAAGGCACAATACCAAATGCTTATGTAATTATCCTTGTTGTAAACGTATCACTGTCCCAGGGTTCACAACGATACTTCACAATGAAATTCCAGGACTTTGCAGTTCTTCTGTATTTTTAGGTTGTAAAACAAACTTGATGGATGTTCTTTTTATCCTCTTTTTATTCATGTTCCAGCCGGGGTGGTTACACTTTTTCAGATCATATAAATGAGGACAAACTGTAGTGCGTAGTGGGTGTCAGGTGTGAGCGCGAGTGTGTCTGTTTGGGTGCAACAACTGATCCGTGATGGTGGTGTTTGGGTTGTTTTTCTAAAATATAATAATAGATCATGAAATTGTTCCACAGCAACAAAACCATACAGAATTACGTAATAAATTGCTTTCTTTGAACAATTTAAAGGTGCTTCTCAACAAACCATACCACACAAAAAAAAAATGTATTACAGTTTTTCTAGTGCTCACAATCGAAAAAGCACATTTCAAGCACTTGAAGCACCTTATGCATCTCTCAATGTCATCTGCTCGAGCTGCCGGCGATATTCACCGAAGTGGCTGTAACTGGTTTAAAAGATTTTGAAGGACAGTGCCGACATCCACTACAGGAGAACTACTGAAACACAACTTTTCACCACTTAGATTGAGTTCCCAAGTTAACCACTGAAGCCATTTAGCTGTCGCGATAAATTGCGAGACAAAATTCTTTCTTAGGAGTGATTTTATTGTTGATTTGCTGATCTATGCGATAACAGTGGTCACATAAAACCTTGTTCATACTCTGTGGTAGTTATTTTCAGTCAGTATATTATACACAATATATATTATATTATACATACTATTCTGCTATTGGTGAATTTTATATATACAGCGGAAAGGCATTCTGAGATTTTGGTCCAAAATGTCCGACTGCAAATAATGTAATTTTGGCAAGTGAAAATGTCTTGAATATAGTCAAATTAATGTATTATTTCCCATTATAAGATTACACAAACCATCCATCCATCCATCCATCCATCCATCTTCTGTACCGCTTATCCTTCAGGGTCGTGGAGAACCTGGAGCCTACCCCTGTGGGGTACACCCTGGATGGGGTGCCGATCCATCGAATGCACACTCACACACACACACTCATACACTACGGACACTTTGGACATGCCAATCAGCCTACCATGCATGTATTTAGACTGGAGGAGGAAACTGGAGTACCCAGAGGAAACCCCTACAGCACAAGGAGAACATGCAAACTCCGCACACACAGGGCCGGAGCACGACTCGAACCCTAACCGTGGAGCTGTGAGGCGAACGTGCTACCAGATATATAATTATTAATCTCACAGACATTTATACTAAATTACTATTTATAAAAAATCTGAACAGGCTGAATAATCTTATAGATCATTTATAATAATATCTCGTTATAGTAAATAAATTCGCCCATATTCATGATATTTTCACTTGCTACCACTTCATCGGTCAGTGGATGAAGCGATCTAAAAGCATGATAAGCAATATTTTTCTGAGATAAAAAAGCTACAGTGTAAAGCAGCTTTAATCGCAGAACTAAGGAGCTGATTTGACATCAGAGATCTATTTTTCAACAGTATTCCACTTTATTGGCTGTTACGTAAAAAAAATATTACAGAAACAAGTGATTTTCTTAAAAATACTGAGAAACCCTTAGAACAAAATAAAGACGGCAAGAAAGAAATTCATTTTCTTTCAACCCGGTTAGTGTGTTAGGTTTCAGAGCAACAAAAACGGTCAATTAGTTAACTTATCTATTAACAGTTCAAACGTTTGCATTTACCTTGCCATCAAAATGCAATCTAAACATACACTAATACGTTGTGTGCACATTCGTTGCCATTATAACTGCCTCCGACCTCTTTCATATACGCTGAACAGCTTTTGTAATATTCCGTCTTCTTCAGACCAGGTCCGGATGAGAGGATGATATTTTTGCCATGTATGTGACTCTGATCTCAAATCCCTCAAACTATCCATTATGCCTATAAGATGACAACGTGCGAGGCCATTTGAGCAACTCAGGCCCCGATTCTGCTCTCTTCTGCTGGGCCGCTTAACAAATACCATGAGTCAGCAGAAAGAGCAGAGTCAGCTCACTGCAGCTGTTTTGTTTTTTCTTTTTTTTAATTTTATGACAAATATACAGAACACCTGCACTTATAGCAGTTGAACTCGGCAATTAAATCTCAACCCGGGAAACAAAAATACTTTCACTACATGGAAACCACTTTTGCACCACCATTAAAATGGAGTAGCTCGCAGTGCTGAAGTAAGCACACAACAGGGAAATCACTATTCACTCTGAAATGACTCATTCCACCTCTCGCGCTCTCACTCTCACTGTAGTAAGCTCTTATAAAGTGTATGTTCTTTATACGTTCATCTGGCTTTATCCAGTCAAAATTTGAAGAATGTCTTTAGCGCTTTAATGTCTTTAGCGCATCTGTAGGTTTTCTTTTCATGGTCCGACGCTGCCGAGATAAAGAATAGCTACAAATTCATTGATGGCACTCATACATTGAAATCTGCCATCTCCCGGTGTGATCATTTCCTTTCCACTACATTTAGCCGATGGGTTCTTGAAATTTGCTCAAACTTGCCTGAAACTTTCCATCATCGCAACTTCCAAATGAGCCCGAATACAACTTAAGCACATAGCACAGCGGTTGATTAAAGTCTTCTTTTTTTTTTTTTTTAAAGTCATGCAATGTGTATGAAATATCGGTATTAAATGTGTTTTCTATAATAATGATAATAAACTGCTTTATGTAGCAGTTTCACAAAAAAAATGAAGCATACTATAATAACATCTGTAAAAATTAGAGATGCACCGATACTATGTTTCTCAGCCGATAACCGATAGTTCTGCCTTTTATGCCTTCTTATAAATGAATAATAATTAATTCCACAATTCTGAAAGAAATGCAAATAAAAACTTTATTCTCTCTGTTTCAACAAGCTGTTTCACAGTAACTGGTCTCATAAACACAAAACACATTACTCTAATTAACATTAACACATGAACTCAATTCTGAAGATTAAAGTAAGATTTCTTAACTTATTGAATGTTATTAATTCATATTAACATTGACTGAATTGTAAAAAACCTCCTGTTAGTCTCACATTCACTCTCCACAAACAAAAGCATTTCTACTTCATCATTAACATCAAACTGGTAATATATAATATCAACATTTTATATATTAACATTAACTGGATATGAAATACACTACTCTACAAATATATATTTCTGTGTAATATATTCTTTTCTGTCAATTCATCTTCATTTAAATCTTTCAACGGTGTACTGGAGCTTTAATTCAGTTCGAGTAGCGCGGCAGAAAAAATTTAGACTCGACACTGAAACTCCCGCTTCACTGCTGCAGCGTCCGGTGTAAAATTTGATCAGTGCAGAGATTACACACTGCAGTTTTGTCATCATTCCACACGAGAGACATCATCTTTACACACAGCACGAAATCCATGTGTTTTCCCACCCTCTTTTGATTGACAGGATATAATCGGCCCTGATCATCGGATGTTTTTAGAATATCGGCCGATGGCCCATAGCGTGAAAAATTGGCAGATACATCGGTGCATCTCTAATAAAAATCCAGATTCGATAGATGTGTTAGTTACGGTACCTTCAAGACATGCCGGATATATCATAATTACAAAGTGAATGTGCACAAACGTCACCACAATGTTGTAAAAACAACTTGGCAACTTGTATTTTTCTACGAGTCCCTACTTTCAGACTTCCGGGGGTGTGTCAATAAGAAAACGTCATGGTGGCCGTCTAAATAAATGTGTAAATGCCACACCTGCAGCAGACGGTAAGCACTTACTGTCTTTTATCAGTATTATTATTATTATGATCAGTAAAGCAAAAGAAACTTCTTGTTGTTGATAATACAAAAAAAAAATAGCTTTCTTGCTATGTCCATTTTTTCCCAACCAAAATCAACCTGACATCATAATTACCACCTCCAAACCCGTACAAACTTTCAAGGAGGACTTGAAGGCAGCATTAGATATACCGCCCAACCCCAAAAAAAATGTATTTGATTGTTTTTTTAGACAGTTATGGGTTATATAGCTTCATATAGGGCATGGAAACACTTCATTGTAGTGTTCCTGTAGAGGATCAAGCCAAAGAATCAAAGGCATTTTATACACACCAGATCTTTTTCAGTGGACATTTAATATACACTTCTTTACTTGCAAGGCCTGCATTTGCATATCGAAACCTGATTGGCTCTTACATATTATGATGCAATAACCCTTTGATGTGTTCAGCACTAATTCAGATTTGTCTTGACATTCTTTTTTTTTTTTCCCCATGTTGGGCAATCTGTTCACTTCCCAGTCTGGGTCTGATAATCTGGTAAATAGAAAAGTCATGTAAGGTTTGTATCTAATCAAAGCCTTTGTGTACATTATGCACATGAGCTTGGCACATGAGCCAAAACCGTATTTTAAAAATATTGAAATAAAAGGAGAAGTTGGAATAAAGGGTGGGCATCCGTATAAAATATTAAAGCAGAATGATGTACGGCAAGCTAGTATTGAGCATGTGACTCGTAAGTGTTATTAAATCATAATATGTAAGAAACAATCAGGATCCAGTATGCAAATATCTTGCTGTTACACTGGTTTTTAGGGGAAGAGTGTGGAGAGTACAGGGTTGGGGTGTTTTTAAATTTGCATACTCATACAATCTGGATTTCTTGATGTCAGAAATTATGGGAAAGTTTCTGTGCCTTTTACTGTTGTTTAATGACATTTTTATGGAATTGCCATATCAAGGAACGTATTATTTAATAATACGTTTCGGGTGGTGTGTGTGTGTAGCATAGAGCAAGCATGAGTAAAACTAGGACAGAAGATCTGAGAGAGGATGGAGAGAGATTGACTCTGGGGAAAGTCTCCCTGTTACAATATAACACGTGATCGCTGAACTGGAACCAAAAAAAAAACATCGGACACCAAGTCCGCTTTTTCCGCCAGAACAACCTCGAACCTCGAAACACCCAAACATGACAAGTTCAGCGTTTAAAATACTGCATGTAGTGCAACACTGTGACTTGTCCTTCTCTCTTATGCTATGTTTTTGCTAGACCAAAAGAAGCAGAGGATATGGGTTAAGGAAAAAGGAGTTGGAAGAATAAGGAGATTCTTGTTATCCATGCTCCACACATCTTCGATAAAGGAGTTTTTAAAGGGCTATTTTAAGTCATGCAATTAATGCATGCCATACACACGTACAGCCATCTGCACTCACACACACACACACACACACATGCAAAGCCAGGCTGGCAGGTGGGACGGCATGCTGAGAAACAGAGCGCAAAATGAGCCAGTAAACACAAAGAGCTGGGATGACTGACAGCAGAAGTAAAGACAACAGCTAGACCTGGAAGACAGAACGCTAGAGGAGAATGCTGGAAAATTGGAGAGCCATGTTGGACTGGAGTAACTTCCTGCTTTAGTGTGGCCTCATTAGGCCAAAGCTCTGTCCCACTCCGTTCTCTTCAAACTCATAGCTACACTATGTGTGTTAAGGGGGCTAAAATTAGCCTTCCTCTCCTCTCCATTCTCTCGTCCTTTCTTTCCTATCCACCGTACAGATTGAACTAGATTTTCACATTTCATGTACGCTTGTGCTGTACAACATGGGCATTTTGCATACATCTGGTCCAGAGTAATGCATTTAGAGTTCACCAGTACCAATCACAAGTCTAATATTTATACTCATGATGTTTTCTCTAGAAAAGAAAAATGAACCCACTGTATAGCGACAAGCGATTTGACTCAGAGTTCAAAACTTATGACCACTCAATCTTGAAACTCGATTCTGACTTCAAAACGTATGACTCAAAACTTGCTTATGGCTCAATCTGACTCAACCTGAGCAATTAAAGCTTATGGCTCTCATCATCAATGGGTGGGAAACTGAGATTTCAAAGCTTATGGCTCGTAACTCGATTCTGACTCCAAAGCTTATTACTCGTAACTAGATTCTGACTTCAAAGCTTATGACTCGTAACTAGATTCTGACTCCAAAGCTTATGGCTCGTAACTCGATTCTGACTCCAAAGCTTATGACTCGTAACTAGATTCTGACTCCAAAGCTTATGGCTCGTAACTCAATTCTGACTCCAAAGCCTATGGCTCGTAACTCGATTCTGACTCCAAAGCTTATTACTCGTAACTAGATTCTGACTCCAAAGCTTATGGCTCGTAACTCGATTCTGACTCCAAAGCTTATTACTCGTAACTAGATTCTGACTTCAAAGTTTTGAGTTGTAACTAGATTCTGACTCCAAAGCTTATGGCTCATAACTCGATTCTGACTCCAAAGCTTATTACTCGTAACTAGATTCTGACTCCAAAGCTTATGGCTCGTAACTCCATTCTGACTCCAAAGCTTATTACTCGTAACTAGATTCTGACTCCAAAGCTTATGGCTCGTAACTCGATTCTGACTCCAAAGCTTATTACTCGTAACTAGATTCTGACTCCAAAGCTTATTGCTCGTAACTAGATTCTGACTCCAAAGCTTATGACTCGTATTTGGCCTCTGACATCAAAGCTTGTGACACTCAGCTCTGACTTCAATGCATATGACTTGCAACTCAAATCAGGCTTCAAAGGTTATGACTCACAACTCAACTATTACTTCAAAGCTCATGATTCTCAACCTGACTCCAACTTCTAAGTAAAGTGGCTAAAGCCTATCACTCCTACATCCACTCTGACTTGAATACTTATGACTTGCATGTTTACTTATGACTAGCATGTTTACTTGCATTTCTCCAAGGCTTTTGACTTCCAACTCAACTTGGACTTCCCTACTTGGACAACTTGGACAGCTCATCTCAAACCAGTAGCTTGAAATACAAGACTTTACGACTGGCAACACGATGAGGAATTCATCTCTACCATCTGAGGCATTGGATTCGATTCTGATATATAGTGGACGACTCATGACTTGACTCAGAATCATATAAATGTATGAACAAATCAGTCAGTCAGTATCTAGCCACTTCCAGCAGTGGCACACTTTAAATTTGCTAACATCTAAAAAAAAATGTATAAAACATTTTAAGGCTTGTTGGATTTCACAACTAATTTGAAGGATGAAAGTGACTATTGACTTGATAGTGATTTTATTGGATTTCATACACATTAAGTCATAAAAAGCTGTTCCCAATGTGTCATATGCGTTGATCTGCAAGTTCCTACAAATTTGCAGTCTTGCTCTTTTTTAAAGTGTCTATCATAACACAAGAAAGTGGAATAAAGCTGCTGCTCTTTTCCTTTTTGAGAGCTGCTTCGAGACACATGAGTTCCCTGGCCTAATTATTTCCAGAGTATTCTGAGCAGTAATAGCCTTGATTGAAGTGTCACACCGTTGTCGACCTGCCAAAACACTTACAGGTGAGACAGAAGCCTCATGAGTAGAGGCCTGGGGCCAGCAAAGTTGCTTTAACTGTTTTCCTTTCAGATCCTTAAAGGAACAGAAGAAGAAGCCTTTATTTGTCACATATACATTACAGCACAGTGAAATTCTTTTCTTCACATATCCCAGCTTGTTAGGAAGTTGGGGTAAGAGCGCAGGGTCAGCCATGATACGGTGCCCCTGGAGCAGAGAGTGTTAAGGGCCTTGCTCAAGGGCCCAACAGTGGCAGCTTGGCGGTGCTGAGGCTTGAATCCCCGACCTTCTGATCAGTAACCAAGAGCCACCACTGCATAGCTAAAATACATTGTCATACTATGAATGATACTGTCAGACTTTAGGCATGTTTCAACTGATCTGCATTCTTGACCACACTGTACATCATTTTGCAAACTAGGACCACCACAACAGTGTGAAAATATACTGCATTTGTGCATCTGTGTGTGTGTGTGTGTGTGTGTGTGTGTGTGTGTGTGTGTGCGTGTGTGTGTAAAGTGTTACAGTTATAACTACACACCAGTGCTCAATTACACTGGTAGAATCCATGCTAAACTTCACTTAACACTAATGATGGCTCTGTGCAGAAATATACAGCCTATCATTGCATCATCTACTGGCTACTGGCTAATCATTGCATTACGCAGGTAGGTGACATCCTCTGGTGACACGACTACATTCAGTCCATGAGGCCTGCAAGGTCGTCTGCTTCCTTAAGGACAGCTTTCAGACATTACCGTTCTCTTATTCACCATTTTTTTGTGAAGCATGTGAAGCTGTTCTATTCATTACTCATCGAGACTAATATGAATATGTTACCAGCTTTGAGGTCCTGAAAACCAATAGTATCAGCTGATATGGTCCAAAAGTCAACGTGATAGTTTTAGCCTTAGGACTTTACTATAATAACTGTCAACTTCTCTAAAAAGAAAGTACTTATAACTTTAAAAGACGTCATTAACGCATATCAGGAAGCACTAACAGTGCTGATTTTGTTGTTTTGGGGTTTACTATGGGGTTTTTTTTTTCATTCAGCTCTTTTATACAATATTTTTTTTTAAATGCAAGTTAAAATTGGACAAACAATCACGAAAATATCGCAAAAAGTGTTTTATGCTAGGCTGAAGTGGACAAGTTGGTCTACCAATAAATACAAAATGCACAAATAGAGTAATAAATGATGACATACTGAATGTAAGTCATGTGGCTCACTGCTATAAACATAAATATTGCCAAATGACACTGGTGCAGTGTTTGGATAGGCGTAAAATGACAGCAAACCGAACACCAAAACCAAAGCAATAGTAAAAGCACATGGAAACCTTAGAAAGCTGCAAGCTGTTGTTCTCAGTGTGACAAGAGGGAGAATTCGAGACAATTTCCATAATACTATTACAACTATTACGATTCTGGGGAACTTTATTATCAGTCGAAATCAGTCGATTTTATTGGTCCATTGATAAACTGGTCAATCGGTTAAACTACTTAATAGTTAAAAGAGCCCCACAACGTGAATTTACTTTAAAATACCCAATATCTCAATTATTATCAGCTGAAACAATAATTACGGTAATCAAGCAGCAAAATGCCTACAGTATGTTTGCGGCAGGTGGGAATAATGTGAATAAGAGACAGAGGGAATTTAAGACTAAAATTTGTTCTAAAATTTGAAACAGTCAGGCCACCATGACCACAATCAATACTAATTAATAAATATTAGTTTCAACAGATTCTGTTTATGTTAGGCCTACACGATTAGAGAAGTCGAGACAAGCACAAAGTTTTATGTTGGAAAAAGAAACTTCAAGACTGTTCTAGTTTTAGTAAAAAAAAAAAAAAAAAAAAAAAAAACAAATAAAAAAAAGGTTCTCTCATTGTTTCTGGTCACTGTGAACTATCCATGTTTGAGCATAGCCTCATCCATCCGCTGTCTCGAGTCTAATTCCCTGTCTGTTCCACTTCTCATCCTCTTCCCTTTTCTCGCATTGTCTTACTCGTTTGCTCACGGCCTCTCTCTGAGATGCATCATGTAAATCTTCACCATTTTTTCATATCTCATCATTACAGAGCTGGTTCAGGTGGCAGCACAGGCCTTTCTGTGGGAATACAGGGTCTAAATGATGTGTGATCAAGACACAATGGCAATAAACATTCTCCCTCTCTCTCTCTCTCTCTCTCTCACACACACACACACACACTGAATCTGAATTCAATTCAGATTAATGCCTTTATAAAATATAAAAGTTGTGATTGTTTAAGTATTTCGTCCCATTGAGGTGTGAAACCCCTAAATGAATCCTGGTGCAACCATCAGTGTCACATGACCTCAGTATACAAATACACCTGTTCCCAAAAGGCCCAGAGTTTGTTAGACCTAAATATCTCCATACAATCTGACAGAGGTTGAGCAAAAGAAAAAATATGATATTAGGATCCAGATGTGCAAAACTGATAGAGATATATCCCAGCTGTAACTGCAGCCAAAGGTAGTTCTACCAAGTATTGATCCAGAAGGTGAGGGTGAATACTCACACAACCAGCAAATATAAGCTTTGTTGTTTAATTAATCTTTGTGTCACAATGTTTGTCTTGAAAATTGTCTTCATTATATATTCTTTTGGGTGCACTGTGGCTTAGCGGTTAGCACAGTTGCCTCACACTGCCAGGGTTGGGGGTTCGATGCCTGCCACAGCCCTGTGTGTGTGGAGTTTGTGTGTTCTCCCCGTGCTGCGGTGGTTTCCTTGTGCTGATGTAGGTGACTTCGGATTGTAGCTTTGTAGACTTTCTGACCCCAACAGGCAACTAACGTCTGCAATTCACAGCCTTCTTTGCTCAAATTTACCAAGGGTGCCAATATTAGTGGAGGGCAATGTATGTGCTTCCACTACAAGAAGACAAACCCAGTATGATTCCCGTTCAAGTGCTGCTAAGCAACGGGGAAATACGGATGCCAGATATAATCTAGCTAATAATTGAGGCTAGCGATTAGCTAGGTAGAACTAGAAGTCTTTTATACAGACTTATGTAAAGGATCTGTGATGGTGAAAACGACAGGAAATCATTAGGAATATCAATGTTTCACTCGAACGTGTTGGTAAATTAATTTTAGAAAGATTCGCGACAACAAAACATGACAATGAAATTACATAAACATCACAGCATAGCGTCATGAGCTCTATCAAAAATCTTTTGAGCATCAGATATAGTAAATATTATGTTCATACATGTTCATGTAGTGACCACACAATCTTATCAGTATGAACTAGAAATGGCTGATGAATGAAATGCATTGTCTTCTTATTTTTTGAAAAATGGACTCCTCCCAGACAATTTCATCCATGCAAATAAAAGCCAACACAATCAGTGCTAACAATTAATTAAGGTAGACTGGAGTTTTGTAAGCTTAGCCTAAATTTTATACTAGCAGCTGTAAAACTAAGGCTCACTAACGGGATCATTCCTACGTTCCCAGGGTCCTATGTTCCCCAGTTCAATATTCTGTTAATGCACATTAAGTAAACATGTAATATATACAGTTATATATATATATATATATATATATATATATATATATATATATATATATAGTTCAACTCCATGCATGAACAACAGTGAAATGTATACGCTAAACTTAAAAAATAACGTACTGTAGCCAATAAAACACAGCAAACGGTCATAAAAGGAACAGAATGTTAAGTATGAACACATCCCAGCTTTCGCTTATCTTGAAGCCTAACTCCAGCTTTAAATCGCACCTATTATGGTTTTGAAACGTGCCTAATTTTGTTTTAGAGGTCTCATACAATAGATTTACATGCACCCAAGGTCAAAAAACACTTTAATGTGTTCATAATTTAAATTGCAGCACTACCTTTTCCCCCCCAGTGTCACAAATGACTCGTTCAATGATCCATTCTAAACTCCTCCTTTCAGAGAGCATCCTCTGCTATGATTGGTCAGATGTCCCAGTCTGTTGTGATTGGTCTACCGCTATCAGCGAGCAGCCGATGAAGACGAGAAGCGGGGCTTTTTGTTACAAATCTAAGAAGGTTAGCACAGGAAGTAAGTCTGGAATTACTAACGACTCATTTCAGCTGTTCAGAATCGTTTCCTTCTTTTAGGAGTCAATAACTCAGTTTGTCGTGCGATTTGATTTTTGAAACTTTGCAAACGTTTTTACATTCACAAACAGATACATAAAAGGTAATGTTTGAAAAAACATAATAGGTGCACTTTAAATTACCACGTGTTCATTATGTGCCATATAAATCCGGGGAACATAGATACGCTCCCTCACTACCTAATAGCTAACTAACGCTTGCTAAGTATTGCTTTGAAAAGTTAGCAAGACCCATAAACCAGCACTGCGTGCAACTTAGCCAAAGGTAGAAACCTTGGTTAAGCAAGATCTGATTAAAGGAATTATTATTTAATGTTGCCCTCTAACACAAATATTAGCAATTTCAAGCACCACATTCATTGAGCTGGCTATGACACCAAGCTAGATAGCATTTAGTTGCTTCAGCTAATGTTACAATATAGAAAGCTTGTTTTGTTCTACTTTTGTAACTTGCTTGTTACTAGCTAGTCAACACCTACCACTGCTCATAAATATGTACACTGTAATACACTGGGCCAACAGTGAAAACAATATATATTTTAAATAATAATAATAATAATAATAATAATAACTACAAATACTTATTGGAAGTGGCAAAATGTCAACATTTATGAGACTCCATTTTGATTGATTTGTAATAATCACAGGTCTATCATTAGAGGATCCTCATCTTATGATTTGACACGGAGAACAAGCTATAACACAGCCTTACAGAATTCAGCCTTAGACTTTATGGGGATCATTGTACACTGTGACATTTAATAATCTTCGTTGAAAATGTTTTTGGTGCTAGCATATGCCGTAATATGATTATTTCATGCTGAATAACATATGTTGCGGCACAATTTTGGTCGGCCACGGTCCCTCGGTGAGGGATAGCCCATTTAGAGTGGATTCCAATGAAACCCCTCCTGTTTCTCTCTCTCTCTCTCTCTCTCTCTCTCTCTCGTTTCCCTTCTGGTCGCTCGCTAACTGCCAACAGCTTCCCCAATGCCACACTGTCTTCTTCAATAGTAATGACATTAATATTACTAATTACTAATTACATCGCAGCAACGCAACATAGGCGATATGAACAAAAGCAAGCACTTTCTGCAATTGCTACAACATTCTTAGGGCTTGTTAATCTGTATAGCTCTGTATTGCATACACACACTGAGCAATACAAAGCACATTACGTCCAGTTTTATATTCACAACCGGCTAAAGCGTAGAAGAATCCCAAAACTGTACTTAGTCTATTTTAGTGTTGGTGAATGTCATCGCAGGGATGATTAGGACGCATATATGAGCTACTTAGACTTCAATAGCACACCTGGGATGGACATCCTCTATATAACAAGTCCACGAGTATCTCACAGTCTATCAGCTATCAGAGAGTATCTCTCAGGGTAAGCGAGAGGGTCATGAGATAAAGTCCGAGATCGATCCGTACGGTGAAGCGATACTCTTAAGATCTTAATGAAATGAAATAAAAAAGAAATTAGACCAAAGATAAAGCAGTTGTACCTTTAGGTCGTCCTTTGGCTGCTGTCATCGTCAAAGTGGCAAGGGAAAAGGTTTCATTGGAACGAAATGATGCTGATTTCCCTCTCTCTCTCTCTCTCTCTCTCTCTAGCAATTCACGCATTCACCACTAGCTGAAAGCTGGTCTGAAGCTCATTAGCCAGCCTCCAGCCTATCAGGGTACACCAAAAACGCACGACAAATGGGCCATGGAGCATAGATCACTGATCCAAATAATTGCACGATGATATAATAATAGACTAATGCTACTACGAATAAGAAGAAGAATAAGCGGATCGGTCATTGTTTTAAGCTTGAGCATGTGTGATGGTTGTTGCAGAGCAATCACAGACAGCCGAGCCCACAATTTGTAAATGCAAATGATCATTTTAATGACAGGTTGAGACGCGCAGGAGACGCGAAGACACAAAAACATCCGGCTGAAACGGGCGCGCGCCCGCGCACGCACTTACATTTGATGAACCTGTCGGTGGGGTTTAGACCCATGACTGCGTTGGACATGTTCATGGGGCTGTGGTGATTTAGGAGGGCAGCGCGGGCCGCAGCAGCAGCAGCATCACTCGGTGCGGCTCCGCTCCGTTCGCCGGATCAGGAGGAGGAGGAGGAGGATGAAGAGGAAGGAGGGCAGCGAGGTGCACGAGCTCGGCTCTGTCGTAGAGATCACGCAGGATTGGACGCGCGCGTGCGCGGACGGACGGAGAGACGGGTGCTGAAAGGTACCGGGGTGTCCTGGCTACTTCTTCCGCTCGCTTAGGGTTTTCCTCGTCGCGGAGTTTCTGCACCACCCCGGCATGATGGCGGAGGCAGGAACGCCCACGCAAGCCCGCTCGCGCGCAGTCACGCGCTGCCTCGTGCTGCCATCCGGTGGAAGATAGACACACTGAAGGGAAGTGAAGTGGAGAGGGTTCCCTAGCTAGCTTCTCTTTCTATTTTTATAACTTTGTGATGTAGAAGTTTTATAAAACTTTTACTTAAACTGTATATATTTCCAGTGCGCAATCATTATAATAAATGTATAATAAATATTTGGAAAATTATTGACTGTTGACAAGTTATTGTTACATTATAATAAATGTTTAATCATAGGCTATACATACATACATACATACATACATACATACATACACATATATATATATATATATATATATATATATATATATATATATATATATATATATATTATATAAAAAATCTGTCTATCTGTCTGTCTGTCTATCTATCTAACGGTCTGTCTGCCCATCATCTATCTATCTATCTATCTATCTATCTATCTATCTTTAAATCTATCTGCCTGTCTGTGTCTATATATCTGTTTGTCTGTCTGTCTCTCTATCTAACATCTGTCTATCTATATGTCTATCTTCTGTTTTGTTACAATTTAATATAAAATAAATATTTGACAGTATTGATGGTTCTTTTTGTTTTCTTATTTTGCAATAGTCTTCCATTTCCGGAAGGAAGTCCAGTCAAAACAATAAAAATAAAAAATAATAATAAAAAATAATAATAAAAAAATGTCCACCGATCTCTTCCCAATCCATAACTCTAAAAGTGTCTTCTGACATAATTATACAGACATTGTATATGTAGCCTTACCTACAATGGTAAATAAATGATGTTTTAATTCAAACTGAGAGAAATGATTCAAGAAGTTTGTATGAATGTGCACAATTTGGTCTAAAGACAGACCACATTAAAAAAAAAGTACTAATAATTGTACATAAAAACTAATCTGTCACCAAATCGAAATATTTATTAAAAGAAAATAGGGATATATATATATATATATATATATATAAAACCACTGACAGGTGACGTGAAGAACATTGATTATCTCACTACAATGGCACATATCAAGGGGTGGGATATATTATATTAGGCAGCAAGTGAACAGTCAGTTCTTGAAGTTGATGTGTTGGAAGCAGGAAAAATGGGCAAGCTGACCGAAGGATCTGAGCGACTTTACAACGGCCAAATTGTGATGGCTAGATGACTGGGTCAGAGCATCTCCGAAACAGCAGGTCTTGTGGGGTGTTCCTGGAATGTAGTGGTTACTACATATTAAAAGTTGTTCAAGGAAGGACACCCAGTGAACTGGTGACAGGGTCATGGGCACCCAAGGCTCAATGATGTGTGTGGGGAATGAAGACTAGCCCATCTGGTCTGATCCCACAGAAGAACTACTGTAGCACAAATTGCTGAAAAGTTAATGTTGGCTCTGATAGAAAGGTGTGAGAACACACAGTACATCACAGCTTGCTGCGTATGGGGCTGTGTAGATGTAGACCGGTCAGAGTGCCCATGAGGACCCCTGTATACTGACAGAAGCACTTACAATGGGCACGTGAGCATCAGAACTGCACCATGGAGCAATGCAAGAATGTGACCTGGTCTGATGAATCACGTTTTCTTTTACATCATGTGGACAGCTGGGTGCATGTGCGTCGCTTACCTGGGGAAGAGATAGCACCAGGATATCAATAAGTATTTCATACAGGATTTCGCAGGAGTTCTTTTGTGATTGTTGCGGCCAGAAATGCTTGATTTTGCTGTGGCGTTTTTCAAAATTCATGATGCAACTTGCAGAGTTTTTGTGCTTTTTTTGTGGAAAACTACTGGAATCTGAGAAATTTCAGTTCATTCATCACCCCTCATTTACAGCACTTGACAGACCCCATTATCCAGAGCAACTTACATTCATCTCATTTACACATTTGAGCAGTTGAGGGTTAAGGACATTGCTCAGGGGCCCAGCAGTGGCAGTTAGCAGGATTTGAACTCATGACCTTCAGAGGTCCAACATCTTAACCACTGAGCTACCACTGCAGTTCATATCTATAAACCTTCAAACCTTGCATGAAATTATTTTGCACGGTCTTTCACAGTGATGTCTGTTCGTAAATGAGACCTTTTAGCTGTACTCATGTTCGACGCACATGAATCGAAGAGTGCTTTGGCTGAATGTGTGTTGTGATGACATCACATGATACATCTTGGCCCAAATTTGCAGAAAATCTGTGGTAATTTTGAAAAATTACAAGCTCCTGCAAATATTGCAGCGTTAGCTTGATTTTGTGTTCATTTTTGCGCTTGCAAAATCGCGAAATCCTGGAGGGACTGCTACAGTGGAGTAAATAAGTATTGAACATGTCAACATTTACATTTACATATATTTACAGTAAATATATTTCTAATGTAATGTGTTTCTAATTAAATTTTCTCAGTATTAACTCAAGAAATCCAGAAATATAAAGAATTCACAACATTAAAGTCCATAAATAAAGTTATGTGTAATAAAGTGGAATGACACGGGAAAAAAGTATTGAACATGCTAAGAAAAAGCAGTTCTCCAAGGTAAGGTAAGGCAAGGAACCAGCTGAAATCCGTAAGTAATTATACCTCCTATCTGTGCAAATTAATATCAGCTGGGTTAGCAAATTGATGGTCTATAAAAAGGCTTTTTGTTACCAAGGTATCACACAAGAACCTTCTCATGATGGGTAAAAGCAAAGAGCTCTCCCAAGACCTTCACATCTTTATTGTTGCAAAACATATTGATGGAATCGGATACAGACGTATTTCAAAACTTCTGAATCTTCCAGTAAGCACCATTGGAGCCATTATCCACAAGTGGGAGCAACATCACTCCGTCATCAACCGGCCATGCACAGGAGCTCCTCGCAAGATTTCTGTCCAGGGAGTCAGAAGAATAGTCAGAAGAGTTGCCCAAGAGCCAAGGACCACTCGGAAAGAGCTCCAGAAACACTTGGAGGCAGCAGGTGCCATCATCACAGAGAAAACAATAGGCAATGCACTCCACTGCTCACGCTCACCCCACAAGATGCCATTACTAAAGAAAAGGCATGTCAAAGCTCGTTTAAAGTTTTCTACAACTCATTTGGACAAGCGTGTGAAATACTGGGAGAGTGTAGTCTGGTCAGATGAGAGCAAAATTGAACTTTTTGGCTGTCATACTACACACCGTGTTTGGAGAAGAAATGGCACAGCACATCACCCTAAAAACACTATACTAACAGTGAAGATTGGAGGTGGAGGCATCATGGTGTGGGGCTGTTTTTCATCACATGGTACTCGCAGACTTCATATAATTGATGGAATGATGAATTAAGCCCTTTACCGGGAGATTCTTTAGAAGAATCTGCTGCCATCCACCAGGATGATGAAGATGAGACGTGGGTGGAGCTTCCAGCAGGACAACGATCCAAACCATACAGCAAAGGAAACTCTCAATTGGTTTCAGAGAAAAAAACTAAAGGTGTTAGAATGGTCCAGTCAATCACCTGACTTGAATCTAATTGAACAAGATTTAAAGACAATATGTTTAGAAGAATGGGCCAAAATCACACCTGAATACTGCGGCCCATTCATTTCTTCATACAGGAAGTGTCTTGAAGCTGTCGTTACAAACAAAGGCTTCTCCAATAAGTATTAAATTAATTTCAGTTAGTGTGTTCAATACATTTATCCTGTATAATTCCTCTTTATTACACATAAGTTTATTTATGGACTTTCATGTGTGGATTTCTTGCGTTAATACCAAAGTCTGGTGATAATTTCATGTGAATAGACTCATTGGAAATATATTTACTGAAAAAAATGTTGATGCGTTCAATACTTATTTCCCCCACTGTACATATGTAACTAATACTACCTGGGTTTCTTCTAACAGATGTTTTTGAAGAAGAAGCCTTTATTTGTCACATATACATTACAGCACAATGAAATTCTTTTCTTCAAATATCCCAGCTTGTTAGGAAGTTGGGGTCAGAGCACAGGGTCACCCCTGCATCAGAGAGGGTTAAGGGCCTTGCACAAGGGCCCAACAGTAGCAGCTTGAACCCCTGCCCTTCTGATCAGTTACCTAGAGCCTTAACCGTTGAGCCACCACTGCCCCAACTGGTCACTTTTGCAATATGCCACAGTCTTCAGCAGCATGCCCAGGTTTATACACATGAGCTGCATTTGTTGATTTGTGCAAAATAAAGTAAATCGGCTTCATAATTGCTCTGTAGTGCCTACTGCTAAGGGAATTTATCAATATACCCAGAACACTACAGTGATACAAGTGAGCTGGATATGATTCATTAAGCCTGTGGAGCTCTCAGAGAACAGAATATAACTGCAACCAAACACAGACACTACACACAAGATACCCTAAATACTGATCATCACATATAATACACGCCTTATCCATTTAGTCACATAAAGAGATCAATCTGAAGGATTTAATTTGGCGTTATTGAGACAGGAGTGTGACAGGGCTTTGCACAGTGGATCCTTTCTGTAATATAAATGTCACATTTAGCCCAGAGCCTCTGTTCTAATAATCAAATTTGAGTCATCCGATTGATTCCTATAACTGAACCTTTTCGACTATGTGAATGATGAGGGGTTTTCTTTTCTTTTCTTTTTTTTTTTTAATTCAATTGGGTACTCTAATGCCTAATGGACTCAAATCTGATAGCAGGGCTTATCTGATTTGCTTTAAGGATATTGGATGGAGAAATTCAGCGCTTAGCTCAGCCAAGCAAAGTGTTGCAATCAACCCTTTGCTCTTTTATCTCATCCCAGCGAGATTCTCGCTTTGTATCGCGATACAACAAACACATGATATCCCTCCGCTTTGGCTCAACTTCTCGTCAGAGGTGTTTTCGAGAAACTGCGAAAATCCGGAAGCCGGAAGATCGTCGTGTTTAACTCTTTATCAATGTACATCAACGACGAATAAATAAAACAAATAACTGTAAAGCAGTCGCAATTTTCCTGTATCTTAATTTGTATTGATACATTACCGTTTTTATTCCTCGTCGAAAAAATAGGGGGAGGGAGAGGGACTGATGAAAGCCTATGATGAACGCCATTTTGGCTCAAAACGTAGTGTAAGTGTGCTTCCGCCATTTTGGCTCAAAACGTAGTGTATGTAGTGTAATTGTGCTTCCGCCATTTTGGATCTACGCTGGCTCTACGCTAGTTCACAAATTTATACAGCAGCTGAAGTTACCTAAGCGCTGGTTAACTCTCAAACAGCCCTAACACTCCCTACACGCGCGCACTCTCTAGGGTGTGACCGCAGAGATCATGCGCCCTAGCTGGTGCTCTAGAGGATGGATGCGGCGCTAATTTGAGCTGCAGCTACGCGGAGGAGTCCTCATTTGAGTGGTGTGATTCGGTCGCGGCGGCCGCTGCAGGAGGAAGGAGCGCTTCAGCCTCTCTGTCTCTCTCTCTCTCACTCACTCACTCACTCAGAGTGCTGGTATAATACCTTTCAGTTTCGTCTTAAAAAAAAAAAAAAAAAAAACCACACACACCAGAGAGAAAGAAATCCATTATCGACCGGGTTCCGTCATCTCACCGATCACATTTGGTAGAAGATTTCACCCTTTGCCTGGTGTTGGTCGGCGCTCAGAATCGACAAGGAGAGTTTTATATATTAAAAAGGAAAGAAATAGTGAAGAAATAACCCGAGTGCGCGTTTCTCACTGACAGCAGCAGCACAACAATGGCACTGAAGAGAATTCACAAGGTAAGACTGAAGGAAGGAAGGAAGTGAGGCCTCCGCTTCGCACTTCGACTTTCTCATCCATCCACATTGATTTACAGCGCGTCTACATCCATGCCTCCTTCAATCACTTTGACCAAAAAATAATATTTATATAAACGTTTATTTACATGGATACCACGGCTCCGGTTTCAAACATTTCGGGGGGGGGAGGCAAAAAGATCTAGCTTTGGCTAGTGTAGCTCTAACGCATCGTGCTGTAATGTTCGCTAGCTATAAGTGTCGTGTAGGTAATCATGTTATTAATAACAACAGCAATAATAGTAATAATAATTATTATTATTAGAATCATAACTATAAATTGTCTGAGAGACAAAATGGTGGACGCCATGTCAGTCGTTTCTACCGAGTAGAATATTCATAGCTGGATTAGATAAATAGACTGAACTAGCCGGCACGACTTGTGCGGTTTAAGCTAACGCTAGCTAGCTCGCTAATCAGCAGGCCCGCGTTTTAAAGTTGCTTACGATTATAAACCGCGACCATAGCTAGCTTTTAAAAACCTTTAACATGTTGAACACGCGTATATGTGTGTGTGCGTATATATAATAGGATAATTTCTGTTGCTAGGAGATGGCTGAGGGACTGAGCTAGCTAGCTAGGTGGCTATTTTTTTTTCTTGCTAATGAAGCAGGAATGTTAGCGACTAGGCGGCTAGTTAAAAAGGCGTCAGCGCTAACTACTACTACTGATTCACAGTCGGTTCCTGACTCAGTTCAAACCCGACATACTGACTCCTTTTTAAATAAACGAATAAAATTGTTATCTCCGGTTATATCAAGGAGCGCGGTGCGACTAAGTTTTGGCCCCCTTTCGCTAAGTCACACTTGTAATGTTCATGCTAACGTCCGAGTTTTCTGCGACGCGGCGCTCATGAATCTTACTCACATCCTAAATATTCAACTTCACACCCCGAATTAAACTCCTTACTCACATTTTAACCCCATAACTTCACCTCTCTGTCCTTCTGCATCTCGGTAACTTTACACCTCTGTTTACCCTGTTTCTCGGTACCCGAGCCTGTGTTTTATTTAATTTTTTACATTACACCCATGGAGTTTTGATATTTAGGTAAGCTTTTTGTTCAGTTTCATTAGGTGTGTGAAAGGAAAGAAAAACTAAAAACAAATGGTCATTCCTTCGTTTAGGTTTCTATCTCTGAGGTTTGTAACTTGTCTGAGTGTCTTGTCAGGTTTAGAAACACGACTGTAGTGAGTTCTTGGTGTTCAGTTTGGCTCGATATGATCATTTTGACTTGGATATCGATACTGTGTGTGTTTACTGTAATTAATACCTGATAAGAAAACTACTAAAGTCAACTAATGAACATCTTTTACACCTCTTTTAGAAATGGAAAACTAATAATTCACAGGGCTCGCAGAGGACAGATTTATTTTACGAACAAACTATTCGAATATCAAGTGAGTTTGTCAAATGTTTTCGCTGTTTATTGAATCCATCCAGCTTTATTATTATTCCAGAAATTTCCACTCTCAAGCTTTGAAGTGTTCACCCAAGTCTTCAGCCATATATCACGGTTTAACGCATCGTCGTATTAACGCACGCCGGCGAAGAGAAATGAAAAGGTAAAATCTGCAATTCACTCATTTCTTAAGCCGTAGGATTTTGGCCAGGATTCGGTCGTGTGAGACGCGTGTTGAGAATCCTAAAAGATTCCTATAATCCTAGTCTTCGATTGCTAGTTTGACACGTTCCCCCGATCAGATTTTTCCTCCGAGTAAATTCTGGCCGTGTCAGAAGATTTGAGGCACAGTCCTGTCGCGTGGCTTGTCCTACTTTGTACGTGCGTTTTTTCGCGTCTCGGCTGTCGTACAGTCCGACGTGACGTTAATGATGGCCGAGATCCTACAGCGTGACAACGGGGATCATGTTCGTACAGTCTGACAAGCAACAGTCGCAAAGGACTGTTAAAAAACGCACCGTGTGCACCCGGCTTTAGCGAGAGGGTTTTGAGGACGTCTTCATAAGTTCTCTAAACTGTCAGTGTTTCTAACTGAGCACGTACTGAGTTTTTACGAGTTGGGAAGTCATAATTACGACGTCCGGTGCGTTCGGGTCATTTCGGTCGGAGCAAGACGGCGGTGTACCTGCGCTTAATCAGCTGTTACAAAAAATAATAATAATTAAAATACAGCAAGGATTTTTAACTCTACTTCTAGAAAATGAAGAGCAAAAAAGGTGTGTTGCTTTTTTTTAATGTTTTAAATCGATTTGCGAAGCCAGCGTGTACTTTATCGTTGCGTATTATATCGTAGTTGTACGGTGCTGTCGGGTTTTGTGCGGGCGGTCAGCTTGTTTTATTGTAACTGCAAAAAAGTTTCCGAGACGAGTAAACCTTCAGTTTCACCTAACTTGCCGTCAACTACGGATGTTACGTCCGTCGATCGCGGCGTGTTTTCTTACTGACACGCCCCCGACTCAAACTCGTAATTACGACTTTGTAGCGGCGTTCACGTGCGTTCGACTCGTAAAATCCGATCTTTCTGACATAACTCGAACGCACCAAGAGGTCAAGAGGAAAAGTTTCACGTTTGGTAGCTGGTGTGTGCTGGGCTGTAAATAATACTCCTTTCTGACATCAGCACGATCTGTTCCGATACGGTCACGGTGGCGCCGCTGTATAGCAAGCTAGTAGCCGAAGACGTCCGCAGTGCCGCGTTTGATGGCCATCACGTGTGATAAAGTTAGGAACGTTTTCAGAGGTAACGGTATAGTGTTTAGAGGAGCAACAGATCACACAGCTAAAGGGTTTTCAGTGCCGCTGCCTCCCCTGTATGAAGAGGAAGAGGAGGTTACGAAATCCTGCCTACTTTTTTATTTGTTTTGCAGATGAACAAAAAGTTACAAGAAGCACCGGAGTAAAGAATCTGCGCAAGAAAAAATGTGACCGTAATAGATGTAAATACATTTTATTCAGTGTTTTGAAAAGGTCACTGATGATGTAAGAGTCCAGTCATACGCCGTGACACCTTAACATCCGTAACTGATCCTTTATTCTGCATTTATATCGCCAGTTCTTCTTTTTCTTAGCTTTTGGTCTGTGTCTTTCAGTTTCTTTTTGGTTCATAAGAATGGAAATACAACCTGTAGTTAAATACCGTCAATTGTTGCCATTCAGGTTTGCCCGATATCAGCGTATTGACACCCGGTACCTGTATTAGGTGCATTACGGTAACGCCGGATACGAAAACCCATACTGTGGTCAAGAATGTAAAGGTTATTACTGTGTAGACGAAACGGTTCTGAAAGTTTAACTGCAAAAATAAATCACCAACCACCTCAGTACATAATAATAAATAATAATAATAATAATAATAATAATAATTGTTGTTAATAATCACTTATTATTATGATTATTATTTCTAGAACTAGTGTTTTTATTCTTGACCCTTCCACCGACAGAACACACTTTTTTTATACGTGTTCACAAACTTCAAGCTGAAGTTATTTGGAGGCTGACTTGTTTGAGTTATCGAGGTTTACATGAAACACATTTCAGGTGATGGGTCACTCTCAGTCTAATAACGGAGTGAAGTGAACACTTTAAATGTTACGTGAATTCGTTGGTAAAAGTCTGTCATTCTCAGCAGCTCGTTCTACCGTTACAGTCCACCTCATACACTCTTCTTCCACTCGTTTGCAATCAACAATTTAAACTCAGGCCTAAAGAAACTAGTTATTTGACTCTCCTTCATGTTAGAACGTAATAATTAATATAGTTAAGCGCCGAACACTTTAATCGACATCAATTTGTTTAGTGACGTTGCAGCTACTTTGAGCTTAAACTCCCGAACAGTTTTAGTCAGCTTGTTATCAAGTTTGTTTAGAGGTAGCGGTTTCGCTCAACGAGGCGCGTATGAGACTCGGCTCGTGAGAATCGAGTTCGCATACTCACTTTGACTCGGCTCTAGGTGTCATGGAACGTTGGTGCCATGTTAGCAGGTTTAGTTAAAGACTTTAAATTGCTTGCACGTTAAAAACACAGAGTTTAACTTTATCGGTGTTGAGATTTTGATGGTTTAGCTCGGGCAACACTTTTAGGACAAAAACTCTGTATCGATGCCTCGTGGCACCGTCTTTACAGGTAGGGCTTGAGGGGGATTTCACACCTGCCTTGATTAGTTTGACACGTGAACTAGGGGTGGGTGACGACACAAATACCACATCACTGTGTTTCAGGACGTTTCTACGGTACGTATGAACCACGATTTATTATAAGATTCAAACCGTAGAAAACTGTTCATATCAGAAACTTGTTACTACAAGAAAAGACATAAAGAGATCACGACGCTCACGATATGTGATCATTTATCATGAAATTGATGTTCTGCGTATCTGCCCGGCGTTTTATAAATACATTTCTCTAACTCGACTTTAACGTCCCGGTGAAACGTGCAGCATTATTCGATGTGTTGACGTAATTTCCATTGAAGCAGGAAGTCAGGGCGGGACATATCGAGTGACCCCTCCCTCTTTTCGTATGGACAATAGCGTTTATCTTGCCTCACAGCCCGGGTTAAGCCGAACTTGACCGTTTGTACCGTGGAAAAATGCCTTTCGCGAAGCCGTGACCTGGCTTCGTAAATACCTTCGTAAATACTTTGTAAATCCGTAAATACCTTCTTTAAAGCGAATAAATTGAAGCCGTTTCCTTCTTAACCAACGGAATAAAACGCTCTCTTTCAAACCGCTCACGCTCGATACGTTTTTTTTAACTTCAGTAAAGTCATTTTTGTAATGTCTGGGATGGGACACTTCAGATTCTAGAGAGTGTTTGATTGGACTGAAAATCTGATGAAGCTGAAGTGCAGAACGATGTCATCAAAATAGTTGCTCTGTATCTGTGGGGGAGAGAGAGTGAGAGTGAGTGAGTGTAAATTGTGAATGCGTATATCTTCTAAACGAGAATTTTGTCGTAGTTTTGGATATCTATATCTAACATAGATAACCTTAGGGCTGGCATTCATACTGAAAGCTACAAAACTTCAATTTTGATTTTTTATTTTTGTAGACATTAAACCAAATGACTTCTGATAAGAATAAACAACATTCTCCAGCTTACATTAAACACTTTTTTTTTTTTTTTTTTTTTAAAGATCCGATGCAAGAAGTTGTTGTCATTTTTTGAACAACAAACTGTCTTCCAATCAGTTTGTAGTTGTTGTTTCAAAAAAAAAAAAAAAAAATTTAGAGAAGGATATCATCACAGCACCTGTAATATCTCAAAAAATGTAGATAATTTCTAACAGTTTGAATATATGGTCACGTTGCCCCGCCCTGATGTGACTCCTCACCCATACAAGGTACTGAGAGCGCAGTTTCACTACAGTTCACCCCGAAATCACGTGAAGGTGATTAAGCGCTGATCACCGTGGTAACTAGTTGCATTTTCACTTTTCGTCTTTTATCTTTTTCTAACTTGAAGCGGACTGAGGATTCTGTCGATTCCTGATACACAACTTCCACCTTAATCCAGAAAACACACTTGGGCTTTTTTTCCTTTGAAGTATTTAAAAAAAATATATAAATTAAGATGTAAATTTGTGTTTCTATAGACGTTATACATCACCAAGGTTTATTAAAAAAAAAATATAAAAAAAAGTTTTTGGTTATTATATACGTGTGTGTGTGAAATTTTTTTTAACTTTTTTTATTTTATATTTTTACTACTCGAGCAAAATGTCAGATTGTTATTGATAAGATTTTAAGTTTAAAGTGAACGTGACTATTGTTAGTGTGATGTATTACACCAACTCTAAGACAGTTAGAGGATTAGATGAGAATTTTATTACTATTAACTTTTGTATTAATGTGTATTCATGCTAACTCTGTGCAGGCTTTTTTTCATATTGTATCTTTGCTGTATCTATAAAGTGTGTGTGTGTGTGTGTGTGTGTGTGTGTGTGTGTGTTGAAGGAGCTGCACGATTTGGGCCGTGACCCCCCTGCCCAGTGCTCAGCAGGACCAGTAGGGGATGACAGTAAGTACCAGTCAATTAACTTAATAAAGCTTATCCGAGGTGAATGTGAGTGAAGTGTGCTGGTAGTAAATGTATGTATTTATTTATTTTAGTGTGTGTGTGATATGATTAGTTTGTTTGTGGAAATCCATCCTCGTCTTGTACGTGTTAAGACTTGGCGCGTGCGCACTGCTGCTCTGCCACCCTTCAAACCTGTTGTTGCTAGTCCGTGCTCTACACCGCCGTATATCCATCGTCAGTCCGTCAGCGCGTCTCTTCGTAGCGGTCTCTGATCTCGGCTTTTCATCTGTCAAGTGTAAGGTTTCGTTCAGCTCTGCTCCTGTGTATCTACGTCTTGAACATCCTGTGCACTCTAACTCTTGATTATATGATGTAAAGCACTTGTTTAAAACTTAAAACAAGTAAAGCTTTGAGTTTTCCAAGCATCACTTGAGACGCTCCGATGTGATACTAGGTGCTGTGGTGTTATTTGGCGTCGGGTTAGCAGAGGGGAAAATGAGCTTTCTTCAAAGAAACTTAAAGGTGCAATAGTCGAGGTACTTGTACTCGAATAACCTGAAAGATATGTAAATCATGATTAAAAATAATGGGTTAACCATCGAATGTGCCTCCAGTCATTTATTGTATGAACAATCGGCTTGACAGGCCACTGTAGGTCCTGTGGGCGGAGCTTCAGGATCATAGGTGTGAATAGGAGGTGGACTCGAGGGGGAAAAAAAATGATTTGAACCCATTCATGCATAATTTATTTATATGCCTGTTTGTTTAAACATCCACATTCTTTATATATGCCATTTTAAGAAATTTAGTTTCTTAATTAAAATGTAAATGGGTTGTTCATGTGAGATACCATGAGGAAAAATGGATAAAACATTATACCTGAAATTAAAAAGCCACAAAAAAATCCTCGTGTGTTTACAGAAATATAGAAAATATTTTTTAACAATATTCTTGCTGAACAAAAGTTTAGAACTCTTGCATGATCTGTAGCCGATCAATATAACTTCAATAAATAAATATTTAATAAGCAAACAAAGTATATTCTGTCTCCCCACAACACTTATATTTAAAATTTTGTATCAAAACCTTGCATGGATATACCAGACATGCTGCATTAAGAACGACAAATGATCAAGAGAGAAGCCGAAATCAGAATAATGATTTATGATGAATTGTAGTTATGGCGTCTAATGATTTGGAGGTGATTTTACAACTGATATGTCCTTAAGTGTGGACACACATCACTCAACTTACCTAATGCACCTTTAAGAATTGATTATTAAATACACAATTCTCAGTAGACTAAACAAAACGTCTGGAGGTTGTGTTCACGGTCAAAAAGAGGCAGGTAGGAAGACGACATTTGCAGCAAGAGGTCAAACCAGCACCTTTGTTGTGTTTTCTTTTTCAAACCCTGACCTTTGGGGACGCTTTGGGTTTTATGAGGTCGGTGGTTAAAAAGAGCGGTTTGCGAGACTTGTTGTAATGAGATTAAACACTATAATGTATAGGAGACATCACGGCAGGCGTCTTCCTCACGTGGTTCGGGTTAGCAGGAGGAAAAAAATAACCTGTCGTACCTGTCACACTTGTCACTCAGGTGATGGCGTGAACAAGAGATTCATCAGTTTAATATTTATCGGTCGGGGTTTTGTTTGCAGAAAAGCAACGCGTTCGATTGTTTTCTCGTGTACGCTATGGCGTCGAGGTACGTCACGGCGCTTCGGCGTTTCTTCACGGACACGACGCAAACACTTGTGTGAATCTAGAGTTGATTTAAAATCACGCCAGCTCGTCACAGTTCAGCGTTATGGATTCAGTCCCTTAACACGTTACGTACATCTTATTTTCTCATTAATTGTGAAAAGGTACGACTTCGACATGAATGCTTATTTATTTATTTATTTATTTATTTATTTATTTATTTTATTTTATTTTATTTTATTTTATTTTTTCCCTAAGGTCACAGCACCACCTTGTCTCATTTGCAGAGTTTTTGCCTAGACCGATTTTGTTAATTATGAAAGAAATTAGTTTGAATAAACCCGTCGGCTCTTTTGAATCACGTTTGAGTTCACGTGCTTGTCGATTGTGTCTTGCAGTGTTTCACTGGCAGGCCACAATAATGGGACCAGTAAGTATTTTTTTTTGTTCCCCTCTTCTGCTTTACATGATTCTGTTATTGCACAACCATGATCCATCGATTATTTATATATGTATATTTTTTTTTTCTTTTCGTCTTCCTGCAGAACGACAGTCCTTATCAGGGTGGCGTGTTCTTCTTGACCATTCACTTCCCCACAGATTACCCCTTCAAACCGCCAAAGGTCAGTTTCCTTCTTTCTGAAACGTGCTGGCTCGTCTGCGTGACGTACGAAGCTGCTGAATAGTCTCCGTGATGCCAGTATGAGGAAATGGTTTTCGGTATTGATTCAAAGGAAATGGATTTCCTCATTCAGATGAGTGTGACGTTTTGGCTGACCTTCCCTTTCAGGGAAAAACCAACATGCATGTGTCACGCCAGGCAGCTTTCTTTTAACCTACATACATCATGGATTAAAAACTTTAGATTAGGATTATGGTGTATTAAACTAGATTGTGAACGGCGCAGTGACTGAGATGTGTTTTTATTCATTTACTAATCTTGTTTTTGTTTCTTTTTTTGTTTTTGTTTTTCTTCCTCTTTTGCCTTTTAGGTTGCGTTCACCACAAGAATTTACCACCCAAACATCAACAGCAATGGCAGCATCTGTCTGGATATTCTACGGTCTCAGTGGTCTCCTGCACTCACCATCTCCAAAGGTACACGCACACAGGCATTAGTCAGTAAATGACCACAAAACTGATGCTGATCTGCTACTCAAATGTCTGTTCTGAAATGTTTTTACACTCTGTACACGTACAGTCACAGTTTGGCAGTTTATTTATTTATTTATTTATTTTACCAGTTTTAAATGTAACGCACTATTGTTAGAATTTGCGTTTTATGTTGTGAACACAGACAAGTGGAGTGATGCACACAGTGAAATGTCCCAGTGCTAACCGTCTGTATTGTCATTTTATTCCAGATGTCATTTATAGACAGAACTGATAATGATGTGTTGTGATTTTCCACCACTGTCAAACAAACAAAAAAAATCAAATGTATTTAAAGATTGTATCCACTAACCTTTGAGTGTAAACACGCCTTTTAAATGGGAATAGTCTTGGAAAAAGCTTGCTCTTGCTCAACTTGTTGAGGAAAACTGGGATTCAAGGATGTTTCATGTACCAAATGTTTCTCTTAAAGCGTTGGTGTAAATGGTGTTTGTTTACTCGTACTGAATGGGGATTGGCATATGGGGTAAAGGTCATACCTGACACAAGGAACTATGAAAATAAAAATAAAACTAAAAGCGCTGTCTAGGCAATACCTTTTTGGAAATTCCCTGTCTGTATTACTGTAACACCTTTTTATATCAAATGAACTCTTGACCTCCAATATAGGACTAACCCTAGGTACTGAACTGACAAGATATGAAGAACTCATTGATTTCTTTAATTTAATGTTTTTTGTCTACTTTTTGATTGTGGACATAACCTTGAAAATCACTCCTTTGCCTGTGGTGAGACATACATAGTAACTATTTTTTTTTTCCAAATAGTTTTCAACTAGAATTTAAAGTCAAGAAATTCTTCAGAGACTAGTTAAGTAACTATTATTTGCATGGTGAAGAATATTACATGCTTTACTGATACAGTACAGGCTTTCGAAATGACTTTTGACGGTTCTAGATCATTGTGAAGTGAAGTACACCAATCCAAATGAACTGGAGCACAATTTTAAGGACGCGTGTAAATGTATACATCTCAGGTTTGCTTGCTCTTTATCATTCTGTTGTTTGGTTATATTTATCTTGTTCTTGTGTCTTTGTTCCACAGTCCTGTTGTCTATCTGCTCTCTGCTGTGCGACCCCAATCCGGACGACCCCTTAGTACCCGAGATCGCCCGCATCTACAAGACTGACAGGGAAAAGTGAGTCTTTCACTACACCACCACTTTAGAAAAGACTAAGCTGTGCGTGCTGTACAGACTGATCTGAAACCGTAGTGAAGTAGACTTCGTTTCTGTTCCATTGTGAATGGATGAACTCTAAATATTCCGGGTTTGTGTTGATCGTGACGCTTATTAAAATCGACCTCTTTCTCGAACACGTCCTCGGTCAGTTTGCTTGTTTGCGTGTATGAAATAATTCTGTAGCTGTGACTGTTTATGGTAATTAACAGGTAGCAATCAAAAATACTTTTCATCCTAGAATTTTTTTTCCTATCAAAAGAAATTAATTAACCTGGAAATTAAATTTGAGTGTTCTATCTGATACAGATATACTGATAGATTTTTATTCCAGTGGATGTTGTCAGTATAAAATGCTATGTTCTTGTGAATAAGTGCGCAGAATAATCACTTTATTTTTAATTAATTTAATGTGAACGCATGGGCATTTATGCAAAACAAAAAACACTTTGCGGTGTGCTGCTGTAGGTGAGTTATCACAGATGTGGTGGTAAAGTGCGGCCTGAGAGTCAGAGTTACTGTTATTGCTAGGGCTGGGCGATATGACAAAAATATCACATCACAATTCTTGAGGGCATTTCTATGATACGGGATGTGTATCACGATATATATTTTAGCTAAGTGTCCACAAAGTAGTAATAAAATAAATAAATAAACAAACAAACATGTTAGTGAGTTTGACAATAATTTCCTTTAATGCCTACAAAACTATTAAGAAGATTAGGTTTAAAAAAAACCGTCAAATCAACATCTGTTCAATACCATTTAATTTGTAGTTGTTTAAAAAACCTATTAAAAAAATCATATGAAAGATATCTCATAAAAGCGTATCATGTGATCATCTATCACGATATTGATATTATATCGATATATCGCCCGGCCCTAGTCACCACCCCAACGTTGATTTATTTTCCTATAGCAGCACTTCACGAAGTGCATCGTTCCTCTTATATCAAAGCAATGCGCAACCTCTGACTGTTACAACGTGCTGACCCTGGAGACTCCTTCCGTAAAGGTTAAATAACAGCCAACTCAGAAAAAACCTCAGCATACATACGTTACACATTTTTAACCCATTTACAACCCGCTCACCCTACAAGTCCCTGTGTAAGTCTTAGAATGAGTGCTTTAATATAAGCCTGTGATTTGAATTGTGGCCAGCACTACAAAAAAGTAAATAAATAAACCAACACTTTGGACCAGTCAGAAATGAGACTTCAGCAGTATCGTTTGCAATTTAATAAAGCAATATAATAAAGAAATGCATTCTTGCTTTAAACTGTGAATTTGCAACGAGGCCATAGTAAGTCTTATAAGCTATTTATGATGAACATACAGTGCCCTCCACTAATATTGGCACCCTTGGTAAATATGAGCAAAGAAGGCTGTGAAAATTGTCTATTGTTTAACCTTATGATTTTTTGTTCAAAAATTCACAGAAATACTCGAATATCAACTGTAAACGAAACAGTTTTATCCAAAAAAAAATATCTTCGTTAAATATAGGTGTGCAACAATTATTGGCACACCCTTGGTCTTCTCCTATAATGCCTGATGAGGTTGGAGAATACATGGTAAGGGATCTGAGACCGTTCCTCCATACAGAATCTCTCCAGATCCTTCAAATTTTGAGGTCCACGCTGGTGGAATCTCCTCTTCAGTTCACCCCACAGGTTTTCTATGGGGTTCAGGTCAGGGGACTGGGATGGCCATGGCAGAACCTTGATTTTGTGGTCAGTAAACCATTTTTGTGTTTATTTTGATGTATGTTTTGGATCATTGTCCTGCTGGAAGATCCAACCACGGCCCATTTTTAAGCTTTCTGGCAGAGGCAGTCAGGCCTCTGTTGATGTTTGATAGTCCATGATGCCGTGTATCCTAACAAAATGTCCAGGTGCTCTGGCAGGAAAAACAGCTCCAAAACATTAAAGAACCACCACCATATTTAACCGTGGGCATGAGGTACTTTTTCATATGGCTACCTCTCTGTGTGCACCAAAACCACCTCTGGTGTTTATTACCAAAAAGCTCTATTTTGGTTTCATCTGACCATAGAACCCGATCCCATTTGAAGTTCCAGTAGTGTCTGGCAAGCTGAAGACACTTGAGATTGTTTTTGAATGAGAGTCGAGGCTTTTTTCTTGAAACCTTTCCAAACAACGTGTTTTGATGTACGTGACTTCAGATTGTAGTTTTGGAGATTTTTTGGCCACACGAACCGTCCTCTTCACAGTGCGTTGAGACAGTATAGACACATGTCCTCTTCCAGGTTGATTCATAACATTTCCAGTTGACTGTTACTTCTTAATTATTGCCCTAATGGTGGAAATGGGCATTTTCAATGCTTGTGCTATTTTCTTATAGACACTTCCTTTGTTGTGAAGCTGAAACCTTTTGCCGCACATCACAGCTATATTCCTTGGTCTTATCCATTATGAATGACCAAGGGAATTTGTCCTACATTTTTGATAAACCTGTTTTGTTTGCAATTGTTTGATATCCATGAGGGTATTTTTGTGAATTTTTTTTTTTTTTAACAAAAGATCAAAAGGTTAAACAATAAAGACAATTTTTCGCAGCCTTCTTTGCTCATATTTACCAAGGGTGTCAGTATTGGTAGAGGGCACTGTGTGCGCGCATGTACAGTACTATGCAAAAGTTTTAGGAACATGCAATGAAGTGATGTAAAACAAAGATGCCTTCAAAATAACGAAAGTAAATGTTTCTACATAAAAAAAAAATATATGTATATGATATATACTGTAAAGAGCAGTAAACAGTAGTAAATGAAAGTCAATATTTGGTGTGACAAAAAGAGAGTCGTCTCTGGTGCAATTAGTGCAGTTTTATAAGGAAATAAACTGGTAGGTTTTATTGAGCAGCCACAGTTCTTTTGGAGACTTTGACTGTTACGCGTGCTTCTCATTTTTGCAGCAGAATCCAGTAGCCATGTGTCTGTCGATTTATTTGTTTTTTTAAATTTGTTGAAATTATTTATTTATTTATTTTGGGGGGGGACTGAAAAGTGTCTCTTATGTAATACGTTGCTTCTTTAATGACGTACATTTTTCTGTAACATTTAATTTTGTACTAGAAAACTAATGTTTGGGAATCTAAAAATTTTTTGAACTGCCTCGATAATGAAGTCATTAAATAAAAAAAATCTTAACCAAGTTTGTACTAAAAAAAAAAAATAGGTCTGCAACTAACGATTATTTTCATAATCAATTAATTGGCCGATTTTTAATTTTTTTTTCAACTACACTTTCAGTACCATTTTCCCCTTTATTTAAAATAAAATCCATAAACTGAGTGTTGCAAATATAAACACACCTCTTGAGGGTTTTTTTTTTTTTTTTTTTTTTTTTTTTTTAAAAAAAAGCTGTGTTGTACGTCATTCTGCCCCAGAAAAAAGTTAAAAGAAATTATTGAAAGCCCGATATTGCCATGAAATTCATGTCCATGATAAGTGTATGTAAACTTCCGACCGTTATTTTATATATATATTACCCACAATCAAAATTATTCAACCCCCATTGCAAGTCAGGTTTATTGTCAGTATTTACAGACTTTCAGTTGTTTGCAATGAACAAATTACACGAAAGCAACTGAAATAGTTCAACACAACGAATGCTTCAAGTGGTTTCACCAAATTCAACTGAGAATACAACTTATGATTTCTCCAGTTTCAAAATTATTCAACCCCCTGAATAGCATCCCTCACAACAGCACAAATGTGCAAAACAGGTGTTCTATCAATCACACCTGATGCAAGTAATCAGACTTCATTAGTTGCACCAGGTGTGCTTGAGCTGGAACACATGAAATACCTGAACTGGTTAGGTGAAGAAATACATGAAATACCTGAACTGGTTAGGTGAAGAAATACATGAAATATCTTAACTTATTGGGGTAGAAAATACATGAAATGCCTGGACGGGGCAGGAAAAGGAAGCCGTCAATGGTTGCAACCAGATTTGTAAGAAGGCAGGTTGTGAAAAACCCTCGAGTGACTGCAAAAGACCTGCAGCAAGACTTGGTGTAACAGGCACTGAGGTTTCAGTGAGCACAGTAAGGCGCGTACTAAACGCAGGTTTCCATGCCACCACTACTGACCCAAAAGCACAAGAAAAGTCGACTCAAAATCATATAAATAAGACGCAGAAGTTTTGGGATTCTGTTCTGTGGAACTTTTCAGCACAATGGATCAGCGGTATGTCTGGTGGAAGAATGAAGAGAGAGCACTCTGTCCATAGTCAAGCATGGTGGTGGCTCGGTGATGCTCTGGGGCTGCTTTGCATCCTCTGGCACTGGAAACCTGCAGCGTGTGGAAGGCAAGATGGATTCACTGAAGTATCAGGAAATCCTAGGAGAAAACGTCATGCTGTCTGTGAGGAAGCTGAAGCTTGGGTGTCATTGGACCTTCCAGCAGGACAATGATCCCAAGCATTCATCAAATTCCACCAAGGCTTGGTTGCAGAAGTCGTCCTGGAAGAGTCTACAGGGCCATCACAGTCACCTGACTTGAACATAGAAGATCTCTGGTGGGATTTGAAGAAGGCGGTTGCAGCACGCAAACTAAAGAATATTATTGAACTCGAGGACATTGCTCATGAGGAATGGGATAAGATTCCTCAGGAACGCTGCCAGAAGTTATGCACTTGTTTGCAGCAGGTCATAACAGCAAAAGGGTGCTCTACTAAGTACTAAAGATGCTGGCCATGAAGGATTTGAATAATTTTGAGACTGGAGAAATCATTATAAGTTGCATTTGGGGAAACCATTGCAAACAGCTAAAAGTCTGTAAACTTTGACAATAAACCCGATTTGCAGTGAGGGCTGAATGATTTTGATTGTGTGTGTAATATTGTATTTATTTATTTATTTATTTAAAGCACTAGCACATCTCACATGTAAGCAGTGTCCTTGTCTGAATAATTTACAGCAGTTTCTGCAGAAATTTGTGTGCTGTGACCAATGTTCCAGTTATTGCACGTAATCCATCACAGTCGCACTCTTTTTGTGGGGACAAGGCTTTTGGTGCAATAAACAGCGATTGCACTTAAATGTGATAAACGGGCCCGTTTGTGTTGGTTATTAGGGCGATGGCTGAGAAACACAGCATACTTACATACCAGTATAATTATACACAGCTTCTCTGTGATCGATTAGTCGAGTAGTCAGGCGTCTAATCGACTGGCTGACTTCAAAAAAACATATTTTTTATCCCAAGGGCAGGTTTAATTGGATAAATTACTCATCATGGTGGAATTTAATCGTGTGCGAGTACAAATGGATAAAGATGTGCCTGCACAGGACAGTGACCGATATGCATCAGTGTATGTGTCTAGGCAAAACCTTGAGTCTGATCTTTCCTGCGCAGACTGAGATCGTAAGACCTGAACACCGCCGTAAGAGAAGCGCTCTGCCAGCAGTACAGTGACTCACTGTCCAAATTTTATCACACACTCACCTGGTGTTTGTCGAGCAGATCGTTCTTATCTGCTCTTTAACTTTCACTTTTTATGTCATTGCTTTTTTTTTTTTTTCGATAACTAGAAAAGAGAACCCAGCTGCTTGTGAAATGGCTGGCACATGATGCATGTTCTGTAGTTTAAAACACCTCTGAAGTGTATGAAGCAGTTGTGACACAGTCATGAGGAAATGAGGAATTTGTGGTTTTGATTTGTAATGCTCGTTTCGTTTTCTGCTCTCTTTTTCAGGTACAACAGAATAGCTCGGGAATGGACACAAAAGTATGCAATGTAGTTTTGGAGGTCTAATCATGGTGGGCAACAAACAAAAAAAAAAAATTTACACCTCTCCATCTTAAAGTTAGGGGAGATTTGAAAGTTTAAGAGATAAAAAAAAAAAAAAGATAAAAAATAAATAAATTTAAAAAATTATGAAAAAAACCTCCCCCCAGATCTTGTTGGTTTCCATTGGCGTGCTTTCTTTAAGCCACACTTCCCCTCACCAGAGCACCTGCCCTATTCCCCTCCCTCTACCCCTCAATCTACCCCTACCCCACCTCATAGCCATGGTGTACATACTTTCAGTCCAACTCCAGCTTATTCGTCCTCAACTGTCCCACCACCATCACCTTCCTGAACACCTTGCGCTCGGCATCTCTGCTTTAGCGTCTCTGTTGCTGTGGTGACTTGCCTGCTGCTTAGGGTCAGCCAGATTCAATTTTTTTGCGGTTGAAAAAAGTTCCACGGCTTGAGGGAAAAAAGAAAAAAAAAGAAAAAAAAAACATTCCTTGTTTTTAAACACTGGGGAGGGAGGGCCATTCTCATTTACATTTTGTGATGTAGTGAAGATTCACTTCCCCCACCCCCATTTATTTCTATTTCCTGGGTTTCAAACTGTATATTGGATCAGGAAAAAGGATTTCTTTTTTTTGGTGTTTGTTTTGTGTTTCCATTTGGCAGAGGAGGGAGGGGTGTATGCTGGCTATCTTTTTGTATAAAATCTATAAGGAGTTCTTGTAGAATCATAGCAGGTTATTAATGAAACAATGTCCAATCTTTTGGGTCCTCTCTTGTGAATCATTCTAAAGGACATGAATACTATGAATATATTTTATTTTTTTGGTTTTTTTTTTTCTTTCTTTTTTTTTTTTCTTCTCCATTTGCCATAACCAAGACTGTCTCTACCCCTTCCCTTAGCCACGAGCAACTTCACATGCATTCACACTTCTGGAGGATTTTGGACCGGTTATTTAAAAAAAAAAAAAAAAAACAGTCTTAGATAAGCACGTGTTTAGGATCCCCCCCGACCTCCAACCCCCAAACCCCACCACCACTCCCTTGTAACTTAGCTCCATTTTTAGCTCAATTATTTCCCCTCTTGCTCTTGATGAATTAGATGCTAACATGGCTGAGACAGACTTGATTGGGTACCCGGGTGAGAGGACACAAACTCCTCACAGACAAACTTCTGTATATTTAATTTCCTGAAAGGCTCTTTGAGCTTTGTGTGTTGATTAAAAACTGTGTAATAAAATGATTACTAAAGTCTGATCCTGGGTTGTGGTCGAGGTTTTTATGCTTCATTGAAATGAATTACAAGCAAAGATTAATGTTTATATTCCTCGCCCGTAAGGAATAAAACACTTGTTCATGGTTTTGTTGAACAGTTATCACTGAAGTTGATTGTTTTCCAATAACTGCACATCCTGGAGTGTTTTTATTCCTTTTGTACCATAGCAATTTGCCAATAATTCCAATTTTATTTATTTGTGGGTTTTTTTTTGTTTTTTTTTAAATACACCATGTTGTAGGCCAATTTTTACACTGTTTATAGTTGCATTGAATGTTGTTCAACATCCACAACACAATTCACAAATAAACTTTTACTATAACTATAACCTGTAGTTCCCTCACCAGGCCCTCTTTGTTGCAAAGGACTGACACTGGAGACTCCTTCCAATCTCTTTACACAAAACCCTAATAGTGCACATTTTAAAATCTGTTTACATGAAGTTTTCAATAGGATCGTTCATGCAGCTGGAACTACTGTCAGAGCCGTTCTGTTACGTTAGGAATAAACCAATTTGGGATGTGCTGTTACAGGAAAATAATCCACACTGGTGCTGGTAAGAGCAGTTCCCCAAGGTGTTTTGTTATTAATGTGCAATGGCAAGCTTCTTTTTTTTAAAAATTCTTCATACTTACATTTACTGTTGGGGAATATCCATGAGAGACAGGTCAGTTCCTCCTGTCAGTTGTTATTGTAGTTTTGAACAGTTGTTCCCTCACTAGTCTTTTTTTTTCCCCCTCCCTCCCCATCTCTCTTCTTCTTTATGTTTGAGGTTAATAACACAAAAACAGCTTACCACATTACCATGAAACCAGTAAGCACAATCAATTCAATTTATTTATATAGCACTTTTAACAGTGGACATTGTCACAAAGCAGCTTTACAGTAATCCGGACATAGATTTGTCTCTAATGAAAAAGCCAAGAAGCAAGGAAAAACTCCTTGAGGGGACATGAAGAAATGTTGAGCGAAAACAGTATGAAAATGGAACCTATGTTCATCTGGGTGACACTGGTTTGTGAGATTATAAACCTTTACTCATTTACAGCAGTGTACTAGTCATGTGTGTGTGTATGTATATTTGTATATATCTCAGCCATAACATTAAAAACACTGACGGGTGAAGTGAATAATGTTGATTATCTCGTTACAGAGGCACCTGTCAAGGGGTGGGACATATTAGGCAGCAAGTGAACAGTCAGTTCTCAAAGTTGATGTGTTGACAAGGACCAAGTTGTGACAGCTAGACGACTGGGGCTGAGCATCTCCAAAACGCCTGGTCTTGTGGGAGTGTTCCCAGGATTGCAGTGGTTAGTACCTATCAAAAGTGGTCCAAGGTAGGAGAACCGGTGAACCCGTCACGGGGTCATGGGTGCCTAAGGCAAATTCCCCAGATCTCAATCCGATCAAGCATGTGGGGGATGTTCTGGACAAACAGGTCCGATCCCTGGAGGCCCCACCTCGCAACTTACAGGACTTAAAGGATCGGCTGCTAACGCCTTGGGGCTGGATACCACAACACACCTTCAGAGGTCTTGTGGAGTCCATGACTCGATGGTTCAGAGCTGTTCTGGTGGCTCAAAGGGGACCTACACGATATTGGGCAGGTGGTTTTAATATTATGGCTGATTGGTATATTGTGTTGGAAGGATTTTGAGTACAAGCGTCAGGATTATTTTTGATTTCAGTTTTAATGTTAAAAATGTGACTGGGATTCGAGTGTAAACTGTTTTATAGCAATTATGTGCAGTCTTTAGGCTGGCTGCGGTGGAAAACCTACTGTTTACAAAGCTTTAACACTGGAGACTCCTTCCATTAATGTTACATTTGACCACCATAGCAACAATTGTTGTTTTTTGTTTTGTTTTTGTTTTTTTGTTAACAAACACCGCATTTTTTTCATCCATAAAAATCTATTATTAGTCTTAAAGTATGTGTCCCATCAACCATACAAGTACCTGTGCGTAAGTTGTTGTTACTATAGTAACGATAATGTGTAAGAATGAATGTGTTAATAATAAACATATGATTTGACTTGCAGCCAGAACTACTATCAGAGCTGCTGTTAAATAAAATTAATCAACACTTTTAGATTTGAGAATTTCACTGATTTGAGTTGTGAGTGGTGATTTAATAATAATAATAAATGACGCAAGTTGTTATGGCGGAAGCGTCAAAAGTCAAAGAGGAAACTTCACCTCAGTTGCAGTAAGCCCCGCCCACGCCTTCCATTCAAAAGCAGAAACCGTCCGAGCTGTGAGCTGATTGGATAGCCGGACGATGGCGCTGTAAGGCGACGTCACGCTTTGATATGATTGGTCAGCTCGTCGGTGACGTTCACGCGCTCGTGTTTACAGTCTGTCAGGAAGGAAGAGACGTCTCGCGACCTTGTAGTGAAACAGTGTGCAGAGATCTCTGAAAACAAAATGTCGCTACAAGCAGCAGCTTCAGGTTTAACCAAACCCGCGTTCATGTCCGGATTCCGCGTCCCTAAAGGTGAGTTCTCCTTTGCTTTAGTGCAACCTGTGTCTCAGCTCAGAGCGGGTTTGCCAAACAGCCAGGGTATTTCATAAGCAGACATTATAGTTCATTAATAAAACATTACTTAACGTATTGAACATGCAACAATATACTCGCCTTTCTGTTAGCTGTCTTTAGGATATTAACTAACGTTTATTTATACCCATTTGCCCACATGAAATAAAGAGTCTTATAATAGAGCAGACCACGAAGAAGAGCAATGTAAACAAATCCCTGTCTAGTTTTCATTACCAGTAACACTGGGTCTCATTTATCATAACATCTTTCAGTAAAATTGTGTGTAAATGTTTGCGTAAACCAAACTGAACTAGAATTTTCTGCGAGATTTACAGAAGCTTCCGAAACTTTTCTTCATACTCCTGGGAGCATGTTGATTTAAATGCCAAGAAATTGCTTGTAAACTGCCAGGTGTTTGCATGGAGTAGCTGATTTGCATTTGGTGACGCCCACAGAACTCCATAAAAGGCAAAGCGCATTGTGCTGAAATGACAAGTAAACGGAACAAAGGCTGGAGTTTCACTACAGGTATTGATGCCCAATTCCGATTTGTTGAATATATCGAGCCGCTTAAATCTTTTAAAAGTGGCCCGTATCCGATATCTGCGTTTACATTAGACACTTTGCGAAACAACCCAAGGTAGACGTCAACGGAAACGCTTAGACCCGAAAAGGAAGTAAAAATGGCGGTATTTGCAACGGACACAGACGAAAATATACTGTAATACAAGTTCCGCACCGTGTTTAAAGGTAAGCAGAACACCGGCCTCTTAAGGCGGAGAATAAAAGAAGATTGCTCTTGTTGAGAGTGGTGTTTTCGTGGTTGGTGTCCAGCCGAGTCGATGTCATTCGCTGCCGTCGCTTTTTTAATGACATACGACTCACATTGATGGGAATATCCAATCTGTCCGTTTACACGGCAGATGCGAATGCACGTATCCAATTCAGATCAGATTTATATCCACGTACGAACGAGACCTGACCCGGATCTGAGAATATCTGAATCCGTGTGTTTTTTTCCTGCTAACACGTTTATGATTCATATCCTATCTGTGCCACATGGGAGGAACACATCAGAATCGGGTCTCTCGAATCACGTAGTGTAAATGCGGCCAAAAAGAATTTCTCAGAGGGAGAAGTGGAAGCTATTTTGACTCGGGTCTATGCCAGTAGCCCTGCCGCTGTATTAGGAAAGCATGTGTTGGGTGTACTGTATTCGGCTTGTGACATACGAGACATCAGTCGTTTATCAGACACTTCATTTTTGTTATATTAAAGTGTTGTTCAACGTTGATGCTGTTGCAAACAAAACTGACTCGCACACAATCTGAGCCTGTCCTCGATTTTTTTAACAGCATTCTTAATTGTCTTCATATGGATTTATGTTGGCGTTCTTTATTCTCATATTTAATATTTCTTCAGTTAATGCCGTTAATATGAAACCGGGTTTCACAAAACTGATTACTGATCAGTAAATATTAACAATTGTAAAATTATTTTTGCCTGTAGCCAATAAACCAAGACCTGCGAACTATGAATATTATAGGACCTTCCTTGAATGTTATATAGTTTTCCTCGAATCGTTACATGCCCAGATACAGGCACACTCCCTCTCTGAGGACACTGGACCTGCTCTTTTCATGCGTTCCATATCAACACGATACATATGTAATATATACAGTGAGGGAAAAAAGTATTTGATCCCCTGCTGATTTTGTACGTTTGCCCACTGACAAAAAAATGATCATTCTATAATTTTATTGGTAGATTTATTTGAACAGTGAGAGACAGAATAACAACAAAAATAATCCAGAAAAACGCATGTCAAAAATGTTATAAATTGATTTGTATTTTAATGAGGGAAATATGTATTTGACCCCTCTGCAAAACATAACTTAGCACTTGGTGGCAAAACTCTTGTTGGCAATCACAGAGGTCAGACGTTTCTTGTAGCTGGCCACCAGGTTTGCACACATCTCAGGAGGGATTTTGTCCCACTCCTCTTTGCTGATCTTCTCCAAGTCATTAAGGTTTCGAGGCTGACGTTTGGCAACTCGAACCTTCAGCTCCCTCCACAGATTTTCTATGGGATTAAGGTCTGGAGACTGGCTAGGCCACTCCAGGACCTTAATGTGCTTCTTCTTGAGCCACTCCTTTGTTGCCTTGGCCGTGTGTTTTGGGTCATTGTAATGCTGGAATACCCATTTTCACTGCCCTGGCTGAGGGAAGGAGGTTCTCACCCAAGATTTGATGGTACATGGCCCCGTCCATCGTCCGTTTGATGCGGTGAAGTTGTCCTGTCCCCTTAGCAGAAAAACACGCCCAAAGCATAATGTTTCCACCTCCATGTTTGACGGTGGGGATGGTGTTCTTGGGGTCATAGGCAGCATTCCTCCTCCTCCAAACACGGCGAGTTGAGTTGATGCCAAAGAGCTCCATTTTGGTCTCATCTGACCACAACACTTTCACCCAGTTGTCCTCTGAATCATTCACATGTTCATTGGCAAACTTCAGACGGGCATGTATATGTGCTTTCTTGAGCAGGGGGACCTTGCGGGCGCTGCAGGATTTCAGTCCTTCACGGCGTAGTGTGTTACCAATTGTTTTCTTGGTGACTATGGTCCCAGCTGCCTTGAGATCATTGACAAGATCCTCCAGTGTAGTTCTGGGCTGATTCCTCACTGTTCTCATGATCATTGCAACTCCACGAGGTGAGATCTTGCATGGCGCCCCAGGCCGAGGGAGATTGACAGTTCTTTTGTGTTTCTTCCATTTGCGAATAATCGCACCAACTGTTGTCACCTTCTCACCAAGCTGCTTGGCAATGGTCTTGTACCCCATTCCAGACTTGTGTAGGTCTACAGTCTTGTCCCTGACATCCTTGGAGAGCTCTTTGGTCTTGGCCATGGTGGAGAGTTTGGAATCTGATTGATTGATTGCTTCTGTGGACAGGTGTCTTTTATATAGGTAACAAGCTGAGATTAGGAGCACTCCCTTTAAGAGTGTGCTCCTAATCTCAGCTCGTTACCTGTATAAAAGACACCTGGGAGCCAGAAATCTTTCTTATTGAGAGGGGGTCAAATACTTATTTCCCTCATTAAAATGCAAATCAATTTATAACATTTTTGACATGCGTTTTTCTGGATTTTCTTGTTGTTATTCTGTCTCTCACTGTTCAAATAAATCTACCATTAAAATTATAGACTGATCATTTCTTTGTCAGTGGGCAAACGTACAAAGTCAGCATGGGATCAAATACTTTTCTCCCTCACTGTAGTAGCGTCGGTAGTTCATGTTTGGCGTTTCCGTGGATATGAGAGGCCTCCCGGTGTGTACGCTTACAGATCACCTGATCATCGCGGTTCCTGTTGCAGTGGCCGCGGCTGTAGGAACATACCTTCTGAGCAGGTACTTCAGCAGCCGTAGCGACTCCACAGGGAAGGTGAACCTGGAGATCAACAAGGACAACGCCAAGGTGGTGCACAGCTTCGACATCGAGGACATCAGCAAGAAGGCCGTCTACTGCCGCTGCTGGAGGTCCAAGAAGGTAGGCATGAATGGGGGGTGGGTCGGGGTTGTATTACATACGTTCTGCGTATTAAATTGTGAAGGAGGAGTCAGAACTGGAAACAGTGGTGAGATGTTTATATGGTGAACATGAACATCATATAGAAAGGCTGCCACGTAGGTTTGGTCAACACATAGGCCTGTCACGATAACTACTTTTATTGGACGATATACTGTCCCAGAAATAATTGCGCTAAACGATATTATTGTCATTTTACGACCATTTTTATGCCACCGATTTAATGATAACAGCATAATAATGCAAGTTCACTCTTTCAAAGAGCAACGAATTTTTTATTCTTAAGAATATTCAGACTTTGGAATACAATATTGTGAATTCTTTGTGCTTTAGTTATTCGTTGTCCGTGTTTTAGTGCGCTGTTACGGAAAGAGTGTATTCACAGTAAACCTTAGTAACGTTCAAGTTCACTTGTGCATTCGCATCATTTTGTGTGTAAATGTCTGATTAATCTCATATGTGTGTAGGATTCGTTTGGGTGAGTTCATTCATAAAGCGCTTCAGTTTGCCGTGTTAGTGTTCATTCACAGTTCAGTTTCAGCTCACGCAGCTTAAGCGGCTCAAACCCCGACATTACTGACTACGACTGGATTATTTGAAACACTAGAACTTTTCTTTCTAGATTTTCCTTCTTCAAAAAACATTGTTAGTGTATTGTTAACATCTCGAGTAGTTTTTTTTTTTTTAACAGAATGTTTTAATTCAAATCGGTGCTAGTGCTCGCTACACATCTGAAATCCGAATGCAAAAACGGTGTGCGTTTTTATGTTCAGTTCAACAAATTTTTCGACGTTTGAATTTTAATTTGACATCCCTAGAGTAGACGAGAGGACAGAACCAGCGCGAACGGCTAAAATGTCAGTGACGTTCATTCTAATTTAAATAAACACGCATGTAAACACAACGGGCGATATCGAGGTCAGCAAAAAGCGATCGAGGTCACGTCCGTATATCGTGCGATAAGTCGGTAACGTAATTATCGTGACGGGTCTAAGTTCATATTTATACCTCATTTTTCGTCTGAGCAGCTTTTACTTCACTTCGAAAAAGCTCCTCATTTACAATAATAATGATCAATTATTAACTATAATAATTATTATTATTATAGTTCAATTATTAAACTGAAACTATACGAAGGTTGTTGTGTTACTTGCTTACACTAGCTAGGTAGGTACTAGTAAGATTTAGCAAACTAACTATCAAAGTAGACAGATAATTCACATTATAGTTAAATAGGCATTAATCAGTCCCTCCAGGATTTTGCGATCGCAGACATGAACGCAAAATCAAGACAACCCCGCAACATTCGCAAGAGCTTGCAATTTTTCAAAATCACCGCAGATTTTCCACGGATTTGGGCCGAGACGCGTCGTGACGTCCTCACAACACGCATCCGAGTCCAAAGCCGTCTTCTATTCACGTGCGTCGAACATGAGTACAGCTAAAACGTCGCATTTACCAACAAACATCACGGCGAAAGACAACGATTTTTGTCCCGATTGCGACGTGGTGTTTTTTCCACAAAAAAAAGCTAAATCTTGTACGGAATGGTGTAAAATGTAACGCTTTACATTAACGTTATTTACTGCGTTAGTAAACCTTAACAAACCCCGACTTCACCGTTAATAACCCATCAGTGACGTTAACAAAGTGAACACACATATTTATGTATTTGTTTAAATGTTACCTAACGTTTATTAAACCCATGACTAAAAAGAAGTCCTCATCAGTTAACAGAAATTACATGGCAGCTTGTGCATGAATGTTGATAATTCACTGAACTTCAGGTTTCTATACTGAAACTCTGTAACGTTTTTTTTTTCTCTCTTCTTCTTCTTCTTTTAAACCAGTTAACCACCACAAGCAGGTGTTTTTCATGTAGGTCCTTGTGGGTTGTACTCATATTGGTTTGACATTTGGGTTGTTAGAGCATTGTGGTGTTTGATCAGACAGCTACTTTGTTGTAAAGTCTTTAAAATACGAATTAAAATGCATTTCCATGCGTCTATTAACATCTACACCCCCTTTTGTGCATTTTATGCGAAAATATATTGTCATATATTTCTCCTTTAATGTGCCAAATGTACAAGCGACAACCAGAGCCGCTGTAGTGTTTGGTAGAGTTTTGGTTTTGTGACAGTGTTTTTGTGATGTATTGACAGTTCCCCTACTGCGATGGCGCTCACACCAAACACAACGAGGAGACCGGAGACAACGTGGGTCCACTGATCATCAAGAGGAGAGACGCCTGAACGGCTCATCACCACCCTGCTGTGTTTGATTCACTGGGAAAAGGGTTGTGTGTGTGTGTGTGTGTGTGTAACATCATTACTGTATCAGACAATATAAAGACTTAAAGATAAAGATGAAATCCACTACTGTCATCGTTCTCACCTTAACACTAAGGTTGTGTGTCACTGGTGCATTAAAAAACCGTTTCACACAAACCTGTTCCAGGCAGCCGTGTGAACCAAGACATCACTTCCTGGCAAACCACAAGCACTTAACAGGTATACAGACCGCATTTCCTGTCGATGTCTCTCGTACCGTGTCTGCCTTTTCATTTATAACAAGCTGTTTTTGACTACAATTGAATGTTAGTCGATTAGTATGAGTTTTAAAGTATTCCTAATACAAGTTTTATTCATGATTCAGCGTCTCGGTGTTAAAGTGCAAGATATGGAGCTATAGTAGTAGTAAATAACGATTCATACTCATCTCTATACACGGCTTCTGTAGAACGTGCGTGTGTAATCACCACGGATAGGGATTTGGACTTCCCCCACCCCCCCAGGATGCTGTCTGTGTTGCATTTCCTGTGTTCTGCATGTATCTGTGTGTGTGCGGTTTCCTCAAGGTTCTCTGGTTTTGATCCCAGCTCCTGAAATCCTGCAGGTAGGTGGATTGATTAAGATAAATTGCCCCCAAGTGTGTGAATGTTGCGCTGCGACCGTCTTCCGTCCCGTTGAGGGTGTACAGTGTTCCTGCCTCACGTCCGGTGTACCCAGGATCCATCTCCAACTTTGGGAATGCGTAAAGTAACTATTAGGTGTCGACCGGTTATTTCTCCTCTAGAGGTCGCTCTCGTACTGTATAATGACAGCAGACGCTTCCCTGCCACTCCCGCAAAGGACGCAACCGGGAAAAACTATCCCGATGTTTGCCGATAACCGATTGCTGGAACGATCAGTTATTGGCAAAAATCCACACCCATGGTTTTTCCTGATTAATTTGCAAAATTGATCAATCGGTTGTCCTCTAGTATCCGTTATCGCTTGTTACTGTATTTCTCCAGCTTATGAAGGTTGAATAAAACTACATATTGAAATTTTCGATAAGATTTTGTCCGTTTTGTAGCAAGTGCGAGAAAATGTTACGTCTGTGATATACAGTCGTATATTTTAAACTTTTTTTCAACAGCTCTGAGTGAGATTTGAGTTTCTGTTCTTTTCTCAGGAAAGAGAAATGCATCCATTTTCATCTGTGGGAATCACACGCACATTACAGGTGCAGTGGTTAGGAGGTTAAGTTGAACAACAGTGGAGTATCCCTGCATTGGCAGTTGTTCCGTTATTATTTATTTTACTCTAGATAACTGTTCTGTCCTAAAACAGATTTTCTGACATCCTAATCAATATGCATAAGAAAATGATATCCAAAATACATGACAGTACAAATATATGATTTAAAAAGTGTTATGTACAGTGAACGAAACAAACAAACAAAAAAAATAGAGAGGAAAAGAGCTCGCTTGTGATTGCTTACAGTATTTGGACATTGTGATGTCTATTTTCTTGGATGAACGAAGCATATATTTGAAATAAAAGTTGTTGAAAATGGATTTGTTTCTGCTATCTGTTCATTTCTCTGATATTAAACCTAAATGGCTTCTTGCACAGGATCCCAGGTTTATGCTGGTAGTTTTATATTTATTCTCCACTTTCCATCAACCTATGTTTGAACTTATAAGTTGAGGACAAGATCTTTATGTCTGTTTTAATGCCAAAATAAGAATAAGGAAAAAATAACTGCTTCTGTGGGTTGGGTCATGTTGATTACATGGTTCTAGATCACTACATCTTTTTTAATCATGATGTTCTTAAGTAGGCAGGCTCAGTGGCTCACAGTGGCACGTTTGCTTCACACCTCCAGGGTTGGGAGTTCGATTCCCTCCTTCGCCCTGTGTGTGCGTGCGGAGCTTGCGATTTCCTCCCGTGCCCCAGGGGTTTCCTCTTGGTACTCTGGTTTCTCCCACCAGTCCAAAGACATGCGTTGTAGGTTGATTGGAATTTCTAAATTGTCCGTAGTATGTGTGCGATTTTCCCCTGTGATGGGTTGATGGGCACCTCGTCCAGGGTGAATCCCCCCCCCTTCCTCGCCGCCTTGTGACCCGAGTTCCCTGGTAAGCGGTACAGAAAATAGATGGATGTTCTTAAGTGTTTCTGGCTGAACACGTAACAGCTTGTACAGCCGAAGGACTGAAAATATAAACGCTTTGATGGTTTAAAACCATTGACTTCATGTTTTGATGACCGCTAAAAGATGAATAGCATTATGGTGTAAGGATTAAGTAAGGAAGCGTACTGTCATTGGAAACTACACAACAACACGGCTTTGTGATGTGGCGTTACTGTTACCATCTTAAAGATTTCCGCTCTTCTATTAATTAAAGGACGGCGCTTCATACACTTAATTCTCTCACCAGCCTCTCTTGATGTAAAAAAATAAATAAATAAAATAAATCCACTAAGCCCTCTGTCATGACTTTCCCATGGGGGGAAATCCCATCACGTCCACCATACAAGGCCCTGTGTGAGTTGTTACTGTAGAAGCTATAACGCATTACAATTAGGGCATTAATATTAACCTGTGATTTGCCTTAGAGCCTGAACTATTGTCGGAGTACCGGTCAGAGAAAATTAATCAACACCTTCTGACCAATCAGAACAGAGAATTAAACAGCGCTTACCCTGCTGAAAAAAAACAACAACAATAATAGAAACCATCACAGAAATTCTAATGGTTTTGACATCAAATACCATTACAAGCCATCAGTTAACCATTAAAGCCATTATTATTATTGGTTCACTAATAGTGAGGCAACTAATCACCAGTAGAGACCGACAGAGACCATTACAGTTTCCATTCAAACCAATTCCCTTTATAACCATTAAAACCATTACAAATTCTATGATGGTTTCTATTTTTTTCTCAGCACGGTATTACATCAAATATTTATAAAATAGCTTAGAGCAGGGGTGTTGATTTAGCTTCTCGACTTCTGCAGAACTGGCAAAAAAACAAAGCGGCAAACACTGGTAGCCTTTTTGCTAATAATCTTGATAAGATTTTATAAGGTTTTATTGCATTTTATTTCTGATATGTGACTCTGATACGGGTAAACTACTTAAACCAAGCAGGTAATACACCTGTAAAGGATGCACGTGCTTTTTTTATTTATTTATTTATTTATTTTAAATTTTGTGTCTTCCTCAGTATATAATATGCAGCAATTCATCCATCATCCACCAGACGGCGCCATAAGTTCATAACAAAACACGTTTACACACACTGTTTTCTGGTAAGAATACACTTGCTTTGCAAAGCATTTCAAATATGATAGCTTTGAATCTTTACTATTTTGTTGAGTACATTGTAAGAATTATACACACTTTATCTTATATTATTACAATTATGCTTTTTTTTCCACCCGCTTTTTATCGTTATCCAAGTTATGTATCAATTCCCTTCAGGTTCGACGTGATGAAATGTACATAAGCACAAAATGAAGACTAAGTTAACTCCCTGATCTAAATATTGCTGGAAAGAATTGCATCAGTGTGTGAGAGACGACATTGTAATCCAGCAGACTGGAAACAGCTTATCCGACAAAAAAAAAAAAAAAATCCTCTGGGCAGGCCCACAAGCCCCGGCTTTGCGTGAGCACGCTAACTGGACAAAGAGATGTCAGAGGTGGTGTGTGTGTGTGAGAGACAGAGCGCGTGTGTGCAGGCAGAAATTCAACTGAGCCAGATCACACAACAGTGGCTTGTTCTCAGCGGGTCTGTTGAAATAAAATGTATCTAATTAAACAAATACTCCACACAGTATGAAGAATTACTAGGATCTTATCTTAGTGTTTACAGAAATGTAGCTTAGCGAGGGCTTCTCTAATGCTGTCGTGGTAGCAAATGGGTTTATTTGATTCTGAGCAGGCAGGAATACTGGTTATATATGATTAATTCGACATATTTATATCACTTTTTTTTATTATTTTACTGTAAACAAAGTACATTTACTGTTATTGATTATATTGCTAGCAGGTGCCTTCATCCAAGTGCTAAAGCTAAGGTCCTTTTGCTACCAATGTTAGTGACATTAATGTAGCAGACGTTAAAACAGTCAAACAAGTGCTTAAAACAAACGCCTGTCCACCCACCCAACAAATTCTAGTCAGATTTAGCATTTAATACTGCTATCCATTTTACTAGCCACTCTGGTGCTGCTAATCTTAAAAACAAGTGTGTACTCACTCCATCATTTCTTCCCTCAGCATAAGATATATCTCTGAAGAAAGAAGCTTCCACTCTTGGCTAGGTATCGAAATTATGGTTTCTATACGGTTTATCTGTCGTCACCTTACAATTGATTAGCTAGCACGAATGTAGGCACTTAGAGATGGTTTGAAAAGACCCAGCTAACAAGCTAACATTTCGTCGAGACGGTTGGTGTTATTATGGAAATAATGGAGTCTGAAGCACATCATTTGTAGCTAGTACAGCAAAGCAATTTAGCCCAATTGTGGTTATTTAAACCCTAGATTAACACAATTTCACGATTTTGCTTCCATTTAGCCGTTGTGCCTCTGAAGGAACAAAAAAAAAGGAACATTTTTCACAAACATTTTTCATCTGAGAAAACACACATTTCACATTTCTGTTCAAAAATATGTTAACAAATCTCTGGCAACACTATTTCGTTTTTACATTTTTTCTTCGCTGGGTGCACTTTGCTTATATGTGTAACAAGGTTGAAGGGTTTTTTGGGGGGGTTTTTTAGCATAGAATTAGCAAATACACTAAATGTGGTTAACCAGCATCCATGCTAACAATATAATGACAGTAAGGTCATTGTAATGATTTATACAAAACCTATTAATGTTCTGTCATTTTTCGCAACAGGGCTGTACTTTCAAAGTGACGTCATCAGTCAATATCACAATATCATTACTTTCAGGAAATTCCGATGATGCGACTTCCGGTCGATCACTCGACTTTTGTTTTGGAATATTCCGAATATTTCACGGGGGTGAATGTATTCAGGTAGCAGGGTCGAGTGAATGCTGTGGTGTGTGACTGAAAACCTATAATGGATTATTAATAGGAAATAATGTTTCTAGCAAGAGATATTAAATGTATTCACACATCAATGCGAATAATATGATTCTGCGACTATTTCTGTGATTATATTTAAGTTAAAGTGTCATGGTGGACTGCGACCAGCAAAAAAAAACGATGTTTTCTAAGTGCTGTAGTTTAATCTAATCTGAAACATACACCTATACATTTGCGTATGTAATTTCAGTGGGAAAGAAATGGCACCCCAAATCGTGGATTTACCCCAGTGACATTTCGTTTTGCAGTGATTTATCGAGTGGAAATTGCAGACTGGATACTAAATATGGAAAATAACTAGCCACCGTGGCTGGAGAGCCACAATGTACCAAGTCATCTAAAAGCCCTGAGTCAGGCCTACAGCTTTCCACAGTGTGTGACCTGTCCAGCCCACAGTGAAAACGCTAAATTTACTCCAATATACAAAATATCTCCTAAACTTCGACCTTGCACAATCTGATCTTATTGTTCCCTCTGCCATTATTTCAGGAATAAAGCATCACCGCAGGCCTGGGTTTGCTGACACGACTCTTTTTACAGGACTGACAGGAATGTCAGCATTATCACTGCGGGTTTGTGACTGCATGCATCAGTATACATGTCGTGGTGAGGTAGTTGGTATCACCAGACTACATCCAAACCAGAAGTCATGGTTATACAACGAGTTCCATGTGCTTCATGCTCCACAATGAGGCCCTTTAATCAGTTGACAAGGCTGCTCTGAACAACTTCACTGCGAATAAATTCTGGACGACTTTGCCAGAGGCCACCGTTACTGAGGTACCCACAATGCCAGTGTTTCTAACTGTCCACTGAAACTTTTCAAATATTTTTTTACATTCAAAAAGCAGTCTGTACAGGATTTTTTTTGTGATTGTTTCAGCCAAAAATGCTTTAAAAAAAAAAAAAAAATTGTGATGTTTATTGAGCTTATTTATTTATTTATTTATTTATTTATTTATTTGCAGAAAATGGCTGGAACTGGCGAAATTGCAATTGCGCAAAATTGTTGTACACAGTCTTTCCCTGTGGTGTTTGCTGGTAAATACGACTTTTTAGCTGTACTCATGTTTGACACACATATATCGAAGAGGGCTTTGGGTAAATGCGCGTTGTGATGACATCACGTGGCACGTCTCGGTTCAAATCTGTGGAAAATCTGCAGTCATTTTGAACATTTGCAGGCTCCCCCAGAGTTTGCTTGATTTTGCGTTAATTTCTGTGATTGTAAGAAATCGCAGAATTCTGGAGGGACTGAAAAAGCGTCATTGGCTTCCAAGGCTTTATGAATATGAACAGCTTCTACTTGAAAAGAAAAGTAGTTCTGTTGTAGGTTTCTCCATACAACCTTTAAGGCTTTACCCAAAGAACCCATGTTAGAAGTTGTCAAGTTTCTTTATAGCCAAATCCAAAACCTGTCTTTCTTAGACTTGAGCATCATAATACCAATGCCTGGGAAGTTGCCAAACATTAACCTGAGCTGCTAACGAGCTGCTAACTCAAGCAGGAAATTAAGCCTTTATTTACTTCCATCCATTCGTTTTAAATAGCCGCTTAACCTGGTTATAGTTGCGGTGGATCCAGAGTCTATCCTGGGATCACTGGGTGCGAGGCGGGAATACGCTCCAGGGGCTCCAAGGCACTATATCCATTCACACCTTGGGTCAATTTACCTTAACCAAACCACCGGCTGAAATTTTCTTTGGGCGGTTGGAAGAAACTGGAGAACTGGCAGGAAACTTACACACCCTCGTGGTTGAAGTGGATCCAGTGTCTATCCTGGGAACACTGGGTGCGAAGCAGGAACACTCTCCAGGGGTTCCAGGGCACCACACCCATTCACACCTTGGGTCAATTTACCTTAACCAAACCACCTACTGGCATTTTCTTTGGGAGGTCGGAAGAAACTGGAGAACTGTGTAGAAACCTTTACACCCTCAGGGAAAACATGGCATACAGACAGTAACCTGAGCTCATGATCAAGCTGGGGATTCCTGGAGCTGTGAGGTGGGAACACTACCCACTACACTCCCATGCAGAACCAACTCAACAGGATGACTCACTTTATAAGAAAGAAATCAACATATCTATAATCCTTCATGCACTTGGTTGAAAGTGAACTGGACAGATAGTCCAGACATATAGTTTTTCCTACCACTTTTCTTGACAAAGGTGGAGCAAAATGTGGGGTGATATTCGGAGGTACTGTAGAATCCATCAATCCATTTTCTGTACCGCTTATCCTACATAGGATCACTATCCCAGGGAACTTAGGCTACAAGGTGGGGAACACCCTGTATGGAGTGCCAGCCCATCGCAGACCACAATCACACACACATTACGGACAATTTGTAAATGCCAATCAGATTTGGACTGGGGGACGAAACTGGTTTACTTGAAGCACAGGGAGAACATGCAAGCTCCACACTCACAGGGTGGAGGTGGGAATTGAACCATCAACTCTGGAGGTACGAGGCAAACATCCTAACCACTAAGACAACAGTGTGACTAAATTTCAGTATGACTCCTACTTAATAATTAACAGACCTTACATTTTGGTTTTTGTTTGTTTGGTTTTTTTGCGGAAAGAATGGGTCACAGCCTCTTGATTGTTTCCTCAAACTTCCAGGATTAGATTCGTGATTTCTTCATTTATTCATCATCAGGAAGCACTTCATCCTGGTCAGCATTGTGGTGGATCCGGAGGCTGTCCTGGGAACAGTGAGCAGGAATACCCTCTGGAGGGGACACTAGTCCGTTGCTGGGCAACATGCACACATACATTCACACTTAGAGGCAATTTAGCATAGGTAATTCTTACTTCCTGGTTCACATACACTTTCTGATGTGGGACACACACAGAGAGAAACCTGAGAAATCAAGAATAATCCCGGCGTTCCTGGAGCTGTGAGGAGGCAAGTTAGATGAAATTAGCTGCCATGAGTGATCATGCATCTTTTCATGTTCAAATGAAGTGCTGTTTTTTTTTATTATTTTTTTTTTTTTTAACCAATTCAAAATTATTGGCTATGGCAATAACATGGATGTTGACACTAAATAAGGCACCTTTTATTATATAGTACGGTGTGTGTGTGTGTATACAGTATATATAGCAGTTGATATTGGTTTGCTACAATACACAGTTGATGTAAAGGTGTGCAGATTTCCAGGTGGTGAGGTAGACAGAGAGAGGGAGTGTGTTTCATCTTGGATGTGGAGATGGAGGAATTGGGGGGGAAGAAAGAGAATTTTAGGTCCTCAGGGGAAAACCGAGTCCTCTGCATTCCTCTGCCGACTGACAGCATTCCTCAGTGTCTGTGAAACCGGACGTTTGCTTCACAATTCCCCCTTCCCAACCCCTCCATCTCCTTTTCGGTGTCTTTCAAGTGGGCTTTATCCACTGCTGTGCCAGGGGTCATGTGTCTGCTTGCTGGAGGAGACCATGTGATGCTAATCCAGAGCCTCCCGCCCCTCCAAAAAAAAAAAAAAAAAACCTTCACACAGGCAGCAGCTGAGGTGTAGGAGTGGAGGGGGGCCTCAGGAGAGATGTGAAGCTCATTTTGAGTTATTCAGTGATGTTTGCTAGTAGAATCTACAATATATAACCTGCCTGCTACAATATAGGCATTGGTGATTTTTTTAAAAAATGGATTACAATTGATTTATTTGTTTTTTTTAATTGTCTGCTTACCAAGAGTGTTTTGAGGTGTGGTTATTCATTTTCAAACGATAAGCGCTCATTAATACACAACTCATTTGACAGTATATGAAATCAACCACTGTTTTGCACTCTTGTTATCATTGTAGAGGAGGCATGTAGAGAATCTTTATCCCCAAACCACCAAGGCACATGACCACTAATTCACCACACACTTGGTTTGATCAGCTACACTAGTGCCTGTAATATGGGAGCTAAATTCTTCTAAACTCCAGAGTTCCTCTAAACCACCATAAACGTTGGGTGGATGATTTTATTTTCTGTCGTCGTAGTTAGTAGTAAAATTATGCCACCACATTGAATCAACCAATCAAATCAAAAGAGGTATAATTTATGAACCTGAATTACCGATTATGTGAACTGAGTTTTATACTAGCATTAGGTCTTCAGGGCTTATATAGCTAGCTGCTGTACTAGGAAATGCTCACCACCTATTTATGCAACATTTTTAATTGACAACGTAGAAAAATGGATTGACACTTTTGATCATTATTCATGTAAATCTGACAAAATCCAGCTTGAATGTCCATTGTAAATCCTAACTAGCTTCACGTTAGCTAATTATTCATTTCATATGACGTTGTTAGCTCACTTGCTTGCTGTAGTTATGTGATTCACATAGTAATAAAAACAAAGAAATGCAAATTTAAAAAAAAAAAAGAAAGAAATTTTAAAAAAAGTTAAGCGGAAGACAATTTGTGGCAATATAACCATACCTGTATACTACTTAGCAACAATAATATAGATTTCTCTGTCAATAGGAATTACTAAACTTATACGAATACAAGTCTCATTGCAGAAAGGATTATGTTTATAGATTATAATTTCATTTGCGAAAACCTTTAACTGAATTCATGGAAAAATACAGTTTGAATGTTCAGTGCGTTCAGTAACTTCCCTTAGACCTTCATTATCACTGAGATTAGTATAAAGAGGTTTTGTGTTCTTTTCCTAGAACAGGAAAACATGGTCCGTATTATTTCTCCCATACACTGCAGATGCAATTAATTGGAAAAATAATGGAGTACTCTTTTAAGGTTGAACGAAGAGACTCATGTTGGACCAAATTGCTTACAGGAAAAGATGTTTGAAATCTGTTTCTCTGTGAACAGGAAGTGGTAGCTTAGCAGTTAAGATTGCCAGGACATGCTGTCACCATTGGACTCTTGAGCAAACCCCTTAACTCTCAGCTGCTCAGCTCTGGGCTTGACTCGAAGTCGCTCTGGATAGAAATGTGAATGTGAATAATATGTGTAGTTATTAACCTGAATTAACTTTCCGGTGTAATATTATATTGTTATTTATACCATGTCACTGTTTAATTCTCAAATCTGTTTGATCAGAGGGTGTTTTTAATGTTCTATAACAAAAGCTCTGACAGCAGTGTCGGCTGTAATTCAAATATAAATATAGTAATATATGAAAGTTCTAACAGTTTTATCATTTCTATAGCAACAACTCGTTTACAGAGACATGGATCGCAGAAAACAGATTAAAATGTTTTGTCGTTTAACAAAGAAAAACAAACAGTCAGTGAGTACGTTTACATGGACAGCAGTAATCTAATTATTGACCTAATTCTGAATAAGACTGATTCTGATTAAGGTGTTTACATGAGTCGCTTTTAGAATGTTCCTTTCATGTTTCCGTGTTACGTTATAGAACATAGATCGATTAAGGTCACACGTCATTATGTCACCGTGCCACGCCGTCCGACGTTCCCTCCAGAGTTTCACGTATCGACATACAGCTGATCTTCGTTATGGAACCGTATACAGTTTTGGGCGTTTCATTTTTAATTTTTACGAACGCATCAAGTGCAGTTAATTATTTGTCATACTGTAAGTGCAAATAGACGACTTCTTGAAGCCGTGGGCTGCGTCCCAAACCGCGTACTTACCTACTATATAGTAGCCGAAATACGTGTAGTTCGCCAACTATATACGTGTATTTCACCTACTATATAGTAGGTAAGTACGCGGTTTGGGACGCAGCCGTGCTCTCTTGTTTGCCGTAAAACGGTTGAGCACTGCCGTGTGTGTACGTGTCCTGTCGCAAAATGCGGTGAAAACTCTCACACGACGTTAATAGTGTGATTAAGGTGTGTACATGTCTGTAATACATGTCAATAATGCGACTAAAACAGGAATGCTCCACATGTCTTAATTCCATTTGTGTTTACTTCGAGTATGACTTTAATCGGATTAAGGTCCTCAATAATCGCTGTTTACATGCTAGTTTCTTAATCAGAGTATCGTCTTAATCAGGATAATATCGGATTATTGTTGTCCATGTAAACGTACTAAGTAAGTTTTCTGCCATCAGGACAGGGGACTTTATGCTTCTTTTTTTTTAATTGAAAAGGAAAAAAGGAACTGATTAAATGTAACTGTAAACATTTGAGAAGCCTAACCTGTTCATTAATAAACTGTTCGCAGGTTGCTGTGGTATAAGAGGAATAAAACACTTAGGAGTAGTTCTGTTGTACAGTAGGAAAGTAATCAACATTAAGGTTGGTAGCATTAACTATACTTCACGTCATGTTGCATTACTGTACCATGTCGTTGATTATTTTCCTACAACAGCGTAACATTTGCAATACGATCCAGCAGTCACTTAAAATGAGTTGCAGGACGACCTAAAAGCAGCGGGAACAACATTTCAAAATGAGGGACATTTAGGAGAACAGCTTTGGTCATTCTTGAAGTCCTGAGTTGCAAAAGCAAGAAAGAAGTCTCTGGAGGACAAAGGCTGATGACAGGAGATCATTAAACCGCTCTTGAAATTGATTGGGAGGAGGTCTAAATATATAACTGTACTTATATATATCATTAAATATAACATATTGGAAGCATATTAATGGAAGATATTTGCACCAGTGTCAATGATATGTACAGTACCTTATGCATCATACAACAAAGCATCAAGCCATCATGTGACCTAATGACCTTTAAAAAATGGCTGCATATACCATTATGGATGCAACACCACGTTTAACATTGTGGTTGGACAAACATTGGGTTTCTCCAAATGTAACCACACCCGGATAGAGGAAAAGACCACATTACTGTTTCCCATTGATTAGTGGGGACCATGCTTGTGCTCTTTATGTTATATTATGGATCTTTGAGTGTTGGAGTGGGATTGAAGCCTGCCAGTCTAAGTACCATAATGTTCACTGGTTAGTTTTGTCACATTTAGTAACTGTCATGTTGTACAATCTGCTGTTGGTCTCTGACGTGTTACCATTAGTTCTGTTTTTTTTTTCCCAATGCAATTGTACATGTTTGGCAGATTTGACTATTTTTAAGTTTTTTCTAATGACTGACTGATCTTAATCGATTGCCTCGATGGAACGCTCTTATTTGTGAGTTTTGTTTACTAAGAAAACAAAGCGCAGTTCATCAGCGGATTGTAACATCCGCTTAAAAAATAACTTGTTAAGGAAATACATGTCCGTTTCGTTTTTGTTTCATCACATTTTCAAGATATCAAAATAAAAAAATTGGTAGTGACCAAGAGTCAGTGGAGTGTGTCAGCAGCTAGTGTGAGTGTAGCTCATTGCACTGAATAGCCTAGCTTAAGTTCAAAACAACTCAAAAATATGTTCACCATTGTCAATGGTATGTACTTTATGCAACGGACAACAAAGCAACGAGCCATTAGCTGACCTAATGACCTCCACAAGATGGCTACGTAATAATGGTAGCATTATGGATGGTGCCATCATCTTTATCATTTCTACATCATATAAAACAGTAGCATACAAAGTTTTGCTACAATGGCTTGGGACTTTGATTTCTTTGATAGCTTTAGGATTGCAATTGCCCCACATAGTTTTGCACTCAAGTCTCCATGTGTGAACAGTTGATAACTTCAACGAAAGAAGAATAAATAGACTTCATGTTAAAACTATAATGAATTTCCTGGTTATACAACTTTCTGACCATGTAGCACACAGTGCTAGAAGAGTAATTATCTATAATTGCGTAATTATAATCTGGTGTCACCCAGATGAGGACGGGTTCCCTTTTGAGTCACATTCCTCTCAATGTTTCTTCCTCATATCGTCTCAGGGGGTTTTTCCTTGCCACCGTCTCCTCTGACTTGCTCATTAGGGATACATTTATAATTGTTAAATGTATGTCCTGATTTTATATACTTCTTTAAAGCTGCTTTGTGACAATGCCCATTGTTAAAAACGCTATACATCCATCCATCCATTTTCTGTACCGCTTATCCTACACAATATTGCGGGGAACCTGGAGCCTATCCCAGGGGACTCGGGGCACAAGGCGGGGGACACTCTGGATGGGATGCCAATCCATCACAGGGCACAATCACACACACACACACACACTCACTCACATGATGGACAATTTGGAAATGCCAGTCAGCCTATAACGCATGTCTTTGTACTGGGAGGAAACGGAGAGAACATGCAAGCTCCATGCACACAGACCAGAGGCAGGATTTGAACCCCCAACCCTGGAGGTGCGAGGCAAACGTATTAACCCCTAGCGCTGTACAAATAAAAATTGAGTAGCAGTAGCTCCATGAGGGCTCGCATCGCACCACCTTGTCATTCAGTGTGTTTACATGGACAACAATAATCCACTATTAACCCGATTAAGACAATACTGTGATTAAGAAACTACCATGTAAACAGCAATTTTTAATTACCTTAATCTGATTAAGGTCATACTTGAAGTAAACACTAATCGAATTAAGACATGTGCAGTATTCCTGTTTTAGTCCCATTATCGACGTGTATTACAGACACATACACACCTTAATCATATTATTAACATCGTGTGAGAGTTTTCATCGCATTTTGCGACAGGACACGATCACACACGGCAGTGCTCAACATTTTACAGCGAACAAGAGAGTTCGGCTGCGTCCCAAACCGCATACTTACCTACCATAGGCCTGTAGTGGGGAAAAATACATGTATCTCGGCTACTATATAAACGGTAACTACGCAGTTTGGGACGCAGCCCACGGCTTCAAGCAGTCGTCTATTAGCACGTATAGCATGACAAATAATTAACCGCACTTAAAGCGTTCGTAAAAAAATTAAATAAAAACACCCAAAACTGTATACGGCACCATAACGAAGACGAACTCTATGTCGATACGTGAAATTCTGCAGGGGCGTCGGACGGCGTGGCGCGGTGATGTAATGACGTGTGCCGTTAATCTAATTATGTTCTACAACATGTAAAACAGGAACATGACAGGAGTATTCTAAAAGCGACTCATGTACACACCTTAATCACATTATTATCTTACTCAGAGTAAGGTCAATAATTAGATTACTGCTGTCCATGTAAACGTAGTCATTGATTATTATCCTAGAACAGCACAATATCTAATAAAATGGACAAGTTCCCAGCATGATCCCCAGCATATATCTATCTATCTATCTATATATATATATATATATATATATATATATATATATATATATATATATATATATATATATATATAATCCTATAACAAACTTTATTACACAAACATTACCTTTGTGTCATGATGTTGTTCCAAACTTTATAGTTACCTTCTTTTGCAATTAAGGAGTGAAAAAAGAAAAAGAAATCCTCATGCAGCACATTGCTTTATTTCTTTCTTTTTTTTTTTAGTAGCCAAAGCCTCCTCGGCGCGGCCAGCGTGGATCGATGTTCATTGATCGTCCCTGACGAGCTGCTCCACTTTCCAGCCAATGTCCGCCCGCCTGCCGCTGGGGAAGGAGCCCGAAACGGAGGGGAAAATTTTCTGCCGCCCTGGCGGTGTCGCTTCCCCGCGCTTCGGTTGGCCGCCTGCCAAACGCACAGGACGCTCGGAAGAGGTGGAGTGGACCAAGAGTGGCCGCCGGATACAGCGCCGGAGGAACGGAACGGAGCGAGGAGGTGAGGAGTAGAGAGGAGAGGAGAGGAGAGGAGAGAGGCGCAAGGGTCTGCAAGTACCTTTTACCGTACCGGTACCGAGACGACCCGGTGCAGCACCGGACCCGGACCTGACCCCACTCAAAGCACAAAGAAAACCGCACCGTTGGCTAATGGTAACGAGGCATCTCATTCATTTCAATATCATAATGAATAGCCATATTTACAATTAGTCTTGTAATAAGTGTCTGCCAATTACTGTTAATTAAAAATGTATGCGTTAGCCTATAGATTATACATTGCATGGTCACATGGTATTCTTTAAACACACACACACACACACACTATTTGATTTGTTCTGACACATTGCTTAACAATAATCCAGACTGCATTGCACTAAACTGATATAGGTGCTTATATAAATAGATCATAAATATACACGCTTTAGGCTTAGGCTATTATTCCAGCATTTCAGACTGACCTCTGATTTGTTGAACATCTTTTGAACATCTGTTCTGGCATGCATTTTACTTCATCCTGTTTTACAAACCTCACATGTCCATCACAATCTTTAAACAGTAAGCCGAATATGATCACATAGCACCATGATGGCCTGTGTGGTATGTAATAATGTCATAATGCAACTGATTTGTCTTTCTCAATCTTTCTCGATCAGGAGCTCATGTTTAATATAAACACACACACACACACACACACACACACACACACACACCCACACACACACCTCCCCTTTCTTCCTGCCTGGATATTATTATAATATTATTATAAGATGCAGGTCAAAGTTCCTGGAAAGCATGAATGTGCAAAAAAAAAAAAAAAAAGTTTGTGTCTTAAAGAGGCAGCCTATAAAAATCCATGTGGCTCATGTAGGGAGGAACAAAAAAAAATCATCAGCCAACAGCCATCAAGAATAATGTCAACAATGGGCTGCGTCTAACCTATCCATGCTCACTATGCTTTCTCTCTCTCTCTCTCTCTCTCTCTCTCTCTCTCTCTGCCATAACTATACTTCATTCATTAGGCTACAGTGCACACGCGTGCATATGCTACAGAAATGTAAAGTCGGCTCTTGCGTCACGTGCACGCGCTGTTATTATTAAGGACGCGTCGGTTGATGTTGTGAACGTGTGTAGCCTGTGTGTGAGTGTTTTTTTTTTTTTTTTTTCTCGGCGCGCGTCTCTCGCCGGGATGGAAAAAAGTCCACTTCGGTTTTTGCGTGAAGCTCCAAAAATCTATGAAATGTGTTTGCATGTTGCTCTCGGCGGAGCGGGGACGTGGAGGAGGTGGGAGGGTAGCGCGAGGCGACGACGGCTTGGAGGAGCCCACGCGCTCGCGTCCGTTCCGACCAAATCCTAGCACCGTTTCCGTTTTCTCCCCCGACGGCTCTTCATAATACAGTAAACAAAGTGTGTGTGTGTGTGTGTGTGTGTGCGCGCGCGTGTGTGTGTGTGTGTTTTTTTTTATTTATTATTATTATATATATATATAAAAAGAAAGCAAGCTCGGACACTAATTCCAGGTGAGTGTTGACTGTTTGTTGTTGTTGTTGTTGTTGATGATGATGATATCTCTACTTCAGATGTTGGTGTGTGTTTTGTTGAGCCTATTAATGTCGGTATTAATCACCGGCTTGGACGCTCGGACGGGTTGAGTCGCTCGTCGCTCCCCTCGGCTCGCGACCGCGTTGGTAGGTGCGAGAAAAGGGGGAAAGAAAAAAAACCCAAAACCCACAAACCCGGGGCTCGTGTGTTTGTGAATATGCAGATATAGTATTTGAGGGAAGGAGGGAGGGAGGGAGGGAAGGAGAGAGGGATCAGAGTTTGTCGAGGACTATTCAAAGTTACAATGACATCTTCTTCCGGAAGAGCGCGAGCGCAGAAGGAATAAACGGAAAGAATGTCGGTGAATTGAAACAGCTCTCTCTCTCTCTCTCTCTCTCTCTCTCTCTCTCTCTCTCTCTCTCTCTCTCTCTCTCTGTGTACGTGCTCGCGCATACCGAACCGCTGTTGTTGTCGCCATGGACACACCGGTCTCAGACCAGCCTGTGAAACAATAGAGATTATTATTGTTGTTGTTGTTGTTGTTGTTGTTTTCCTCTGTAAATGACCGTTAGAAGTGACCGACGGTTTATTTGACTATAGTCAAACACGCAGGCTTTTTACAACTTCTCCACTAGTAATGTGACTAATCGGATTTGCATAAGGGGGAATTGTTGGTTGTGAGTGCTAATGTGAGAATAAACAAACAAACAAAAAACAAAAACAAAAAACAAACAAACGTGAGCTCGATAATAAATAAAACCGGTGAATAAACACCCTGTTAAGCATTTTCGTTCCTTTCCCCCAATCCGGTCTGGTCGGTTTGGTTTGGTAGCCGCACGCGCTCAGTGAGTCATTATTGACCGTCATGTGTTAAATGATTGAACCGAGATGAGTTGGTGGGAAAACTTTTTCTCTTCTTTTCCTTTTATTGACCGTGCATTCATATGAACAGCTCGTACTGTAGAGCACGCACGAGGCCGGGATATAATCTGTGCGCTGATTCTTATCCGGTGAGATCTCGTGCGTGATTTATTCCGCTAGAACAGATTTAGCTAGAACGCGTTTATAAGGAAGGACACGAGAGAGAGAGAGAGAGAGAGAGAGAGAGTGGACTTTGGGTTCATTGTTCCCGCGCGGTGACCGTCGCTCTATTGTCCCTCGCTCGTGCGGGAGTTCACCGTGACACCCCCCCCCCCAAAAAAAACCCCCAAAAACTCCCCCCACCTCCATCACCACCGCAACGACCGCAATACGCGACCGGACGTGGTGCTTTGCTGTTTTTTTTCTCTTCTCGAGCGCAGAGATGTCGGATCAGGCTGATGGGTTCTGTAGCGCAGCTCGTGATAACGCTTCATCACGCAATCTCTGTGTCTTTCCTTTCTTTTCTCTTTTTACCCATCCTCTGGGTTCAATAGCTCCTCTCGGCGTTTATATAACCCCCTAAACAGTTGACGGAACTTATCTGGCTGTCACGTCAATCATTTATTACCCCTCTGAATGGTAATGCGCCCCGAGCTCGAGCTCGAGCCCTTTGTCCTGCCTGCTTGAGCTACCCGGTGATTTCACAACAGCACCTGACTCATAGCCCAACACCTGTCTCATACTTCCTCACAACGCGGTTTTAGTCGGTGACTGTATTTTATTCATTTTATTTTTTTCAAAGGAAAAGAAAAATACTTATGGTATTTAATGCAACTCTGCCCAACATACTGATAAAAGAAAAAGACTTTAAACGAATTGACTCAAAATAATATGCGTGTTTTTGAATAGTGGCATTGCTTGATAATGCTGTCAATGTCACTTTTATTGTTTATTGTTTATGTCTACCTTACGTAAATGTTAATTCACCAGGGCGCGTGCATGCGTGCGTGAATAGTGAGCGCGCTCTCTCCTCATGCGTCTGAGTGAGTACCGTGACGGTCTAATCTCTCTCTCTCTCTCTCTCTCTCTCTCACTTGCCTGGGGGTGGGTGGGGGTGGGGGGTGTATTCGAGCCTACCTGCCTTAGAATTCTGTTAAGTCGTTTTTTTCCTCCTCACTGAGGCCAACATTGCATTCCCGTCATGCACCAGCTCTCTCTCTCTCTCTCTCTCTCTCTCTCTCTCTCTCTCTCTCTCTCTCTCTCTCTCTCTCTCTCTCTATGTGTGTGTGTGTGTGTGTGTGTGTGTGTGTGTGTGTGAAGTGTAGGTTAAGAAGTTATAACCATATCCTATTTACCAGACTGGACTCATTTCTAAATCCCCTGCCTCCTGAGCCGAACATCAAGATGCCATGATAGGATTAGGGCTAAGATAGAGTCGACCTGAGCTCATAATTTTTTTTTTTTTTTTTAAAGTCAAAAGAGAAAGGATGATGTGGTTGGATTTTGCTCGGTTGCATACAAATGAAAGTTTCTAATATGTTCGTCCATACGAAAAGGCAAAAACGATCTGAAAACGCTCACATAAAACACGCCAGTTCGGTACGCGGTCATGGTACGGCATAAAGTGTTATGTTAAACGCTTCAGGAATCATATTAAGAGCATGCATATTGTTAGAGAAGGCAGAAAGTGGAAATGCACTCTTTACACCAGCTCCAACAACATCTGATTGGAAATCGTCCCACCAACTGCTAGTTCGCCCAGGTCTTATATACAATTTGTATCACCGGAGTGGTTGATTTGGAAGTATTCCAGTGAATATCATATTCTGGTGCCTCTGTGCTACAAATGGTGTAATAATAAAATATATTAAATTAAATGGCAAATACATTATCGAACACACAATTCCAGACCACAAAGTAATAACCTGGTTATTACAGCCTTGTTAAAAGGTGTCCTAGCACATTCATAACACATACAAAAGCGCAACACGCAACACCTCAAGAATCCACACGTAAACAGTGAAAACAGAGTTTTAACATTTCTCCACCATTCATTTTCAGTGACCCATAAAAACCAGAAAGGCAAACTGCTGTGAAAACAAAAAACTACATTTTTTTTCTTAAAAATTGCACAAAAAAAAACATATACGTGTGAAACGGGCCTTGGTTGTGCAAAATGGTACAAAGTCTAAACTCACCTTTAACAGTAATGTTAACCTTTTGAACTTTTCATATAAATTAAGTCAAATTCACAAGTGTGAGAGCGAGAAACAGGGATAATTGTGATAAAATATCGTAGGTCAGTTTTTGCCACATCAAAGAACCAGTGCATTGTAGAGCTGCAACAACTAATCGATAAAATCGATAATAATCGATTATGAAAATCGTTGTCAAGGAATCTCATTATCAATTAGTTGGTCTGCGCGCGGCACGGGGGAGATTTACTCATTACGTTACTTCTGTTCCGAAAACACGCTTCGGAGAGTAAATACTAAAGTTGTGTCCTAAATGATGTGCTATACACTTACACTATACACTATATCCTCTACCGTCTAGTGTATGAATTTTAGAAAGGTAATATCATCTCAAATGGAACACGAGCGGGTTTTTTTACTAACCGTAAGTATAAGCCGCTTCCTAGTCGACGGCGCATGACGTCATACGCACGTCATGCGACGCCGCTAGCTTTAGCCTAATACCCAGAGTCACCGACAATAACTTTCTTCAGTTTACTGTTTATATCAACGTTACCTTTTATAAAAAGTAATGCATAAATACTATTATATAATATCAACTTATATATTAGTGTATATTTATATTATATATAAGTATTTATGCATTATATTTATGGATGCACAAAAAGCACTGAATTAAACTACAATCCTAAATGAATAATATATATTCTGGTGTGTGTCGTGTGTGTACTGGGTTCTTTTCAGTCTTATATAATTGGACAAACAGTTGTGTAAAGTTTTAGTCTTAAGTTTATATTTGTAACACTTAGTTTGTAGATTTTATTTTAAATAAATGAAAAAAAATGGTACTGAAAGTTTGCCCCGCCCCATCTGATTAATCGATCAGTCGGGGGGGGGGGGAATAAGAATCAGCCAACTAATCGATTATGAAAATAATCAGCCCTACTGTATTGCAATCACAATATGTGACAAATCTCTCCATAAATAAGATTCTGTAATATGTAAGTTATTTCAAACATACATTTAATAGATATTAGTACCTTAACCTGGAAACAACAATCACGTTCCAAATACAAAGGTATTCAAAGGTAGGGATATCAGATGTTTGATACGATTATAACTGTGTAAGACTATAAATATGATTGCTTGCGTGGGTGTGAATGAAGCCGCGTGGGGTAGCTGAGGTCACCAGGCAAGAATGAAGACGGGCCTGAACAAAGTGATGGCACTGCAGCTGCACAGGCAGGCCAAGAAGACAGAAATATTCAGGTTCATTTAGTTTTGTTGTGTTTGGTATTAGAGTACGCCACGGAGTTAATTCATGTATTCAATGTTTTAATGTTATATGTGTCTTAGTAAGTATGCTTTCAGGCAAAACTAGATAATAGACTCAAACACAGTAATTATTGGAGGATCACAAACCACACTATAATTACCTTCGGAATGATAAGTAACCCTTTTTTTTTATATAAATAATTACATTAATAAGTGTATTAATCTTCTCTTTTGTAGGAAGTGTGATCAAGGGCTAAGGAAAATAAAAATAATGAGAGATTAGATGATATTTATGCAAAGTAATAAATCAGTAACATTTTGAGAACTGTGTAAAGCAGCCTATAATTTTAACATACTAACTGCAAACATTGTTTGATTCGATTATTTAGAGGAATTGACCAAACCGAATATAAAGGTCTGGCTCTGGCTTGCTCATTAGGGATAAATTTAAATGTATATTCAATTTAAATGAATTTATATATTCATGTAAAGCTACTTTGTGACCAGTGTCCATTGTTAAATGCGTTATACAAATAAAATGAGCTGAACTGAATTTAAGAGCATGTATGATAAAGATGATGAAGTAAAATGATGAATCAACAATGAGCGTAGCAAGCAAATCATAAGCAGGCCTTTGTGAAATATCCACTAACCTATCGACCTATCTCCACACACCTGTCAGTCTTTGCTCAACGTCCACTGTTTATCAATTTTACAAGCTGTAAACTGGACCAGGTTTGAGATTTCGCTGTAGTCGTGTCTTAGACACAAATGTTGCTCCTTTCCATTATAACTGTCACATAGCTCACGAATTAGCTTCAGATTGAAAGCCTCAAGAGACCACTTCTGTTTGTTTGGAAGAAGCTTGTGAACAAAGTTTGTGTTTGATGTGTGCCTTTATAATGGAAATGGGGAGCACTCCATAAAAAAACCCACCATTCTTCCCACCATTTTCCCCCAGTACATCCTACAATGTAGTAGCTTCCAAATGGTCAACCCCACACATGTTACAATTACAGTTAAGGACAAGCTCTGGCTCAACAATGGTCTGGATTTGGAGTGTGGCTTTTCCACATCGCGTTCTAAAGCTGTTAGATGAAATGGGGGTGAAAAAACCTCCTAATCCTTCCACCTGCATACGGCAACACCATTTGATGCTGTCCAATCTCTTCAGCTCCCCACTGTTCTGGAGTGACTTCTTCATAATTGGCCTGATGGTTCCAAAGAAGCAAATCTCTTTCAGGAGAAATGGATAATATGAATATCGGTGATGTTAGTGATACAGCAAGTAGCCTCTCATTAACTCTACACACTGAAGAGCAAGAGGTTAAATCTAGAACCCTAAACTGTTCTTTCATTTGTCCCTCTTGAGACAGCGTCAAAAATTCAGTGTTGAACCAACAACATTTGGTTCAACAACTTCTTTCCATCAGAGAGAGTTGTAAGTACAACCCCTTTTGAAAACTAAGAACTAGAGCTGGAACAACTAATTGATAAAATCAACAATAATCAATTATGAAAATCGCCGTCAACGAATCTCTTTATCGATTAGTTGGTCTGGGCGTGGCACGGGGCACATTTACTCATTGTGTAACTTTTATTCCAAAAACACGCATCGGAGAGTACAGACCAAAGTTGTGTCCCAAATGATGTACACTTACACTATGCACTATACCAGCTAGTGTATATTTTAGAAGGGTAGTATCGTCTCAAATGGAACACGAGTGGGTTTTAGTAACCAGAAGTATAAGCCGTTTCCCAGACGATGGCACGTGATGTCAAAAGCACATAATACGATGTCGATAGCTTTAGCAGATACCCAGAGTTAACGTTACCTTTTATGCCCAACATGACCTCAGTCACCCTCACACGGAGGCATAATCGTCAAGTGTGCGACCAAAGTCCTCTAAGGCATGGGAGCATTTTATATTAAATGTAATGTAGAAGATTGTAACCTGCAAACTTTACAAAGCGGAGCTTGTGTAGCACGGAAACACGATAGTCATGCACGAGCACAAACTTATATTTATATCCAAAACGCTCCACTGTGTGCAAGGGCTTGGGGAAACTAGTGCGAGTTGCTTAAGAGGTTTAGTTTAAATCAAGTTTATTGCCATGATATGCGGCATTTGCGTGCTTGCAGTGTAAATTCTGTAGTCTAGTATAACATAAGTAATCTATTCCGCCGCATTGCTCCTGACTCGCAATGTAGACGTGGTGATGAACAGTGAAACGCGTGTAAGATCTGTAATGTAATGTCTGATCTGTAATGAGATTTTATTATTAATTTAGGACTGTAGTTTAATTATCAGTGCATCTATTAAAAATAATGCATAAATATTATTATATAATAGTTATATGTATGTATATTTACATGTGTATATATATAATTGGACAAACAGTTGTGTTAATGTAAAGTTTTGGTCTGAAGTTTATATTTGTAAAAATGGTATTTATCGATTAATTTATCGAAGAAAAGAATCAGACGATTAATTGATTTTGAAAATAATCGTCAGTTGCAGCCCTGCTAAGAACCCTTGACTATTATCCCAACCACAGCGTGTGCATAACTGCATTGTAAGCCAGAACCCAAGAATTGTGGGTTCAATTTCAATTACAATTAATACCTCAAATCAGTCCATATAAACTCTTATTAAAACAATGTTAAATCTAGAACCCAAAAGGTCCTTTGAGTAGTCACATTAGGGAACGATTAATGGTTCTATGAGTTTCATTCCAAGAAACCCTTTAGGAAGCCATTCGCTATTCAAAGAGCCCTTGAGGAATGCCTTTTCCTGAGAGTAGTTTTTTACACAGATACCATTTTGGTAATGTATTATTTCCAGCCAAATACACCATCCTTTTTAATCATTGCCCGATCTATTCGTAAAGCTTACAAAGCAATTGGGGAAATATTTCCTCAGAACCCCTCAAGAATTGCCAATTTTTCAAATTTATAGAGGTATAGAGTGGCAATGGACCCTGGAATGCTTTACCATGAGTACCTGTACAGCTGTGTAAGTTGACTGAGACTGCTCATAGCTCTCCCAGAAAAAAAGGTCTATACCTTTCAGGGTACAAACATTTCTCACTGAGATGGTACCTTTATGGGTACATCATCTGTACCTTTAGTTACCTGGAAAAGTGGCTGCAGTGCACCCTTAACGTGTACCTTTGGGGATCATTTACATTGTGCCTTGGGGAACAATAGTCTACCTGCATGCGCAATACTTTTTTTCCTGACAGTTTATGGTCCAGTAATCAGCCAGCGAGGGAACATAGTGTGTTCCCAAGTGTATATTGATTCAAATGAAGCCCATCATCTCTGTGAATGCTCTGTTATATGATCACCTGGCAGGAAAGCTGGACGCAGAGAGATTTGAGCAGGGCAGAAGAGTTGTAATAAAATGAATTCCAACCAATTTGAACACCAAATCGAATACCCCATTACACTGGATTTGGGACCTGGCTGACTAGTCAGTGAGTGAATGACAAGACTTGCAACAGAAACAGCAGAAACAACAGCAGAATTTCCTGTCCCTCAGCTCCTGGACAAGTCTAACTACCTACACAAGTCGGTGTTAACCCTCCTTACTGTCACTGTACTCAGAACAACTGGAGTAATGGCTGTCGTGTGACAATGAAATAATGATTCTGCATACCGGTCACCAGAACTGGCTAGATGTAGCTCAAGTCGAAGAGTAAAACACAAGTGTATAATCACATCCACACAAATGCTTAGACATGATTAGATTGGGCAGGGTTGTGGCAGAAATACGCGCTTTGCCGCACAACTGGTGGGATGCCTTGAGAAACTGTGAACATGACGAATGCACCATCAGTGTTCACATTAGCTTAGTATGCCAAAGATAACATTTGCACAAAGAAACCGTAATAAGCTATATCATAAAACTGAAGCATCTTTCAAGCTTATATCACATTAAAAGTAACTGAGTAAATACATCATATTGTAAAGGTGACTGTTATATCAATATTATGGTTATATTATTATTGTTATTGTTGGCACGGTGGCTTAGTGGTTAGCAAGTTTGCCTCGCACCTCCTGGGTTGGGGGTTTGAATCCTACCTCCGCCCCACGTGTGCTTGAGTTTGCATGTTCTCCCCGTGCTTTGGGGGTTTCCTTGGGGTACTCTGGTTTCCTTCCCTAGTCCAAAGGCATGCGTCGTAGACTGACTGACGCATTTCCAAATTGTCTGTAGTGTGTGAATGTGTCTGCAATTCTCTCCTGTTATGGGTTGGCACCCCATCCAGGGTGTCCCCTGCTTTGTGCCCCTAGCCTCCTGGGATAGGCTCTTGTATGGAAAATGGATGGATGGATTATTATTGCTATGCATTATATACCATCTGTAGCTAAAAGCATACAAATACAAATATTTGCACATAGTCGCAGTTTACCAGGTCAACATATTTCTTGCTTTCACTAACACAGACTCTTGTTAAATAATCCAAAACAAGAAATACAAAATACTGTAAAATATTCTTGTAAAATATTCCAAAACAATAAATACAAAAATCTTGAAACAAACTAATACAACATACGCTGTTTTAATTTAATTTTGACTGAAAACCAGCTGAGCAGCGCCCCTCCCTTAGTCATCGACAAGTCTTAAACAATGGTCGCAAGCTAGATAAACAGTTTGGCTAAATATGATTAATGCTAAGAGTCTTTCATATTTGTATCTGTTTTATATAACATCATATATGTCATATTTATTGCATAAAATATATTTAAAGTACACAAACCATTTAATTCGGATTCTATAATTTCGTTGTCCTTGACAATGGCATTAAACCTTGACCCTTGACTGAAATGAAAATATACTGATATAAACCACTGTGATTTTCTAATATAAAGCTTGTGAGAAAAGCTTGCTGAATTTTTTCTCTTTCCTGTCAAAAATAATGTTAACATACTGGCAGTTAAAAGCTGTTTGAATGTAGCATAAAGCAGGCAGAGGGTGCACGGTGGCTTAGTGGTTAGCATGTTTGCCTCATACCTCCAGGGTTGGGGGTTCGATTCCTGCCGCTGCCCTGTGTGTGCAGAGCTTGCATGTTCTTCCCGTGCTGCGGGGGTTTCCTCCGGCAGTCCATGCATGGTATGGTAGGTTGAGTGTCCGTAGTATGTGAGTGTGCCTATGCTATGGATTGACACCCTGTCCAGGGTGCACCCTGCCTTGTGCCCCATGCTTCCTCAGATTGGCTCCAAGTTCCCCATGACCCTGTAGGATAAGTGGTATATAAAATGGATGGATGAGTAAAACAGGCAGATCTTTGCTAGCTTGGAAAATCACCTGTCTACTTATTATATATTTTCTAACTTCCCTCTCCCCTCTCTTTCCCAGGTCTCAAAGTCGGAAAGGCTGTTAAAATGTGTGCAAACACGGCGTACTGTCAGTTGTAGGAGAGCACCCTGAGGCCGACTCTTCACCTCTGCTGGTGTCAATCTTAGCCGTGCACCAACCAGTGAGAACATTGCTGCCCTTTGCCTTCACCCTCCACTCCTCCTCCCCTCCTCCTCCCTCTCCCTCCCCCTTGAGCTTTGGGCCATGTCTGCCAGTGGGGGGTTGATGGAGGGAAACCAAGCTAGAGAGGACGAGGATGCTCGGGACAGCTGCTGTGCTGATGAAGAATCGTCGCCCGTGGTGGAGAGGAGGAACCGGAGCGGGATCATCAGCACACCGCTCAGCAAGAGCCTCAAACACTCCCGAGCGCTCTCTCAGTACATCGCCACGTGCTCTGCCGCAGCTGCAGTTGCTAATGCTAATGCTAACAGACTTGCCCAGAGTTCCTTAGTAACTACAGGGATTAAGTCTCACTCAGTAGACGCCCAGCACAGAGGCCAGGTGGGACTTTCCAAACTGGACCGGGGTGCACTGGTTTCTAGCCTTCTGGACTCTCCAAGCGGTTTGCATCTGGCCCAGGCAGCAGAGCTCTTACGACGAGCTAGCATGCTACTTCCTGTCTCTGACTCCTCCAGCCTTGGCGTGGGTGGGGATATGGAGGCAGTCTCAGCCTCTGATTCGCTGGGGAGTGTGACAGACTTTCCGTTGTTGAGCAATGGTGGTGGTGTCGGGGGCACTTTCCCGTTCCACCCGGGCCTCTTCATCATGACGCCGGCTGGAGTGTTCCTGGCTGATGGGGCACTGTCACAGGTGACGGGAGCTTCTGAGCAGCAGCAAGCGCACAGTGAGATGGCAGCGGCTGCCAACGCCAACGCCAAGAAGAAGCGCAAACGCTGCGGTTTATGCCCGCCCTGCAGGCGCAGGATCAACTGCGAGCAGTGCAGCAGCTGCCGTAACCGCAAAACCGGCCACCAGATCTGCAAGTTCAGGAAGTGTGAGGAGCTCAAGAAGAAACCAGCTGGAGGTCTAGAGGTAAAATGCTAAAAAAAAAAAAAAAAAAAATTTATGAATACAAACTGACAAATCACTGGTTTCCAACGATGAAGAAGAAATTGGGCGCACCAGTGTGCTGCTCCAATAGTTTTGCCGTAGCCACCCAGAATATTGCACATGACCTTGCATGTACAGCAGCTTTTAGAAATGAACATTACACATTACAGGATTTTATCATACATTCTGTTTGGTACATTTAATATATAGGTAACATGTAAAAGCTATACACTCTATGTGGATGGGTTATTTGTTTTCTTGACGTTGCCTTGGTGGACTTTCTCAACAAGAGGCTATGAGCCGCAGTGTTCGAGACCAGAGGTTATTGACACCACAGCTCTTCCCTTGTACAAACTCTTTCTTGATCTGAAAACAGCTGAATTTGAAACTGTTGGACATTACCCTGTAGATAACTTTGGTTGGAATAAGTACAATAAGAATCAATCATCACTTATACCCTGTATTTCAAAGAGTTATGGCTCTCCTTTTCAAACTTATCAAACTGATGAAGTCTCTGTGAAATCATTCTGTTATAATAAAGTAGATGGTCTTCAGCTAAGGAAGCACAAGAAATAAATTTCACAGGCACATGTTTGCAGCTTTGCCAATACAAAATGTCCCAATCGCCATTTAAGAAGTACACGCGTTCCTTAACTACATTTAAAACACACCATTATTCTAGTCATGCACTAATTTGTAACATATATTTCCAATGCACATTCAAAAACACGAAGATGAGAATGTGGTTCTAGTTCATTTTCAATTAACTTAAGAGATGGCGGAAACGGGTACAGTAACAACAATAAAAGCGACCGATTCATCATTATGACTCAAAACGTCACCACTGTTAAGCTTGAACGTGGTAGATGTCCTATGATTAACATTACTCCTTTGTCTGATTGGCTGTTTGGTGCACCAAAATGAATGACGAAAGACTTGATGATGAAGGGTTTTTAAATTTTGTCAACAATAACAAAAACGAAACCGCTGTTTTGACCCATTGTTGATGAAAATACGATAAAATGAAAACAAGAAACTAGCAATGCGAAGAAAATTCAAAATACACCAAAAAAATTGTGATGGACGGAAAATCAAAACTTCTGTATTTTCTGTTTGTTCGTGCTGTGTTGGTCTGTAAAAGAAATAAAGAAAAAAAACTTTTACAAATTAAATGTTTAGAGAAATAAATCAGCTTAATTTAGTTTTTTTTTTTTTTTTTTTTTACACCTCTACAGTAAAAATAAACTATTCAGGCAAACCAGATTATTTAGCTTTTTATTTTTTTGGTGTTATTTTTTCTGTTTGTCTGTGTGTATGGTTTGACATGTTGCGTGATGTCTAACCAATCAGCAGTGAACAGTACTGCTAGCCCCGCCCCCAAGTACGATTAGTTCTTCTTTGTATCAGCCTTGATCAGGTACCAAAAGCTGTACAATTGTAAAGTTTGGTACTGAATCAGTAGCCAGTTGAAAAGGCTCGATTCAAGTTTGAATTTGATCATAAATTCCAGTTGTTGTAGGCAGTGGATAAAGGTCTAAAGTTCTTCTTGAGCTGAATCAGGAGTGTGTTTGGGCAGTAACATTACTGAACTGTGCATGAGGATGGAGAAACCGCTGTAGGTTCCACTGTGGCTGACCCCATTGCTAATGCAGGAAATTATTTTGCTCTTTACTTCTTCCAAAACCATCACACTATCTGCCCATGGGGACCTTCTGGAAACTTCTCCGAGTAAGAGTGCTTATCTAGAATCGGTCATAATTTGGTTATATGGATAATTTGCACCGATTATATACTTTCGTCCATTAAGTAATTAAATCATTAAGGTGTTTTTTGGTGGCAGGATGATGGGAACAGAAGGTTTGACCTGAACTTGTACTTGATAGCTAGGTAGAGTTGCATTGTGGGAAGGTTTGCTATTATCTGTAATAAATTCAATAGGTTGGATCAGGTGTGTGTATGAACACATGTGGCTAATTTACAAAAATGTAATAATATCCAAAGTGGTATCAACATTCACTCTTCTCTTTATTAGGATGGAGTCCTCCACACAGCATAAGGAGATTTCTGCACTTAAAAACAGTTTTAAATATAAATGTTTGTTAAATCACTGTTATAAGAGTCCAATTTTCTATTTCTGAACAAGGAGCTGAATACTTGCAATGTAATACACAGTCTATTCGAAGGGGGAAAACATCACTTACCTAAAATTAAGACAAGTTAAGACATGTTTGGTGGCTGAATTTGACTGTTTCAGTTTTGCAATGCAGCTATAAGTCAAATGTTGTTAACATGTTCTAATTGACTGTCGTAAGCCGGGGTTATGATAGTCAATTAGAATTATGCAAATACGTTAAAGCCAAGTCGAGTCGTCAAGTAATTACAGACTTTCTGACATCAAAACGAACAAACTCACATCACATAAGTGAATTTTTTAAAAATGAATACACTTATTTGAAATATTCTAAAGTGCTGTGGTATTTAAACCGCTGTTATAGGAGACCGGTTTTCTATTTCTGAAAAGATCCTGAATACCCGCGACATAATAGACTCTGCATTTGACGGGAAAAATCACCCAAAATTAACCCAACACGTGGTTTTGACTTGATGATGATTGTAGACTTGTGGTACTTCTTAGCTTATAACCATGATTCTGAAATGGGAAGTAAATTCAGCCCTAGTTGTAAAGATATTTTTTATTCAGTAGTTTCGTTGTCTACCAGATAAGTCACCAGTCTTTTTGTCTTTTATTGTTTTGCACAATTTAAAATATATACCAAGAAACAGCAAAAATACAAATATTTACAGTGCAGTGAGAGGCAGAAAACTCGGAAGGGCTTATTTAAAGCCTAAACAATGTAAAATTTTCTCAATATCATAAACAACATGTTAATGTGCAGACAAATAATACAACTACATCAAAAGGAAACTAATAATAACAATATATATCACAATAACAACAACAAAAATAATATGTGAAATAATATGTAAAAATTGAGAAAGAAAAATAAATAAAATAAATAAATTAGATAGTTTTTTTTTTTTAAAAATTAAAAATTTTTTAAAAATGTTTTTTATTTTAAATTTTTTGCTATTGCATTGCTTATAGCCAAATCGTATGAAAAAAAAAAAAAAAGATTTGTAAAAATATTAATCAATTCAAGCTCAATTATACTCTACAGGCCACAAGTGTGACAGTAACTAACTGTAAAAATAAACTTTTTCCCCAATAGATAGCAGACAGTCATTTCATTATTAATGAAATAATATAATAAAGAACAACGCAGTCTGTATTATGTCTGATTCTGATTCTTGTTTTTGCATTTAAATTTTTTTTTATATAACAACCTTCATCGTTCACGCAGTTCTCACATTAAAAGGTTCCGGACTGTATTTAATTAAAAGTCTGTAAATAATTAACAACGGGTCAGGTATCAGCATAGACCTGAAAGCCGTTCTATACACAATATGCAAATATCGCTCCGAACCTGAGGAATATTTTTTCAAGATTAATTTTTTTTTGGCTTAACGAGATGTCACAAGAAGAGTGGAAGCTTGTTTCCGTCACATATGAGAAAGTGTGTTCCACAGATTTATCTCACAGCTACGAGTCACTATCATACAATTGTGACAAGACTTGACAAAAAGGTCCAGTTCTCGCTGTAAAGAATATTCAGGTAGGCGATGTTGCACGTTTTCACCTTTGCTGGGTGCATTTACACGATATATAATTGTAACTGTGAGATAAATCTGCGTAATATTTTGTCATATGTGGTGGACATGACCTTCAATTCTCAAAGGTTGGAAAATTAATACAAAGGCGCATTAGGGACGATTAGTCTTTTATTTATTTATTAATTTCAAAATTAGGTCTCTTAACGGTTAGGTGGATTCAACCTTTTAATAACTCCTGAACACGTTCACGAAGCTCCGCCCCCAGGATCTACTGTGGCCTGTAGAGTAGAGTGTCTACTGAATGAGGAGGTGCATCCAAGCACAAACAAGCATTCCGGACCGGAAGTCGGTTTTCCAAATGGATTTTCTCAGCGAATTAATACACTTTTGTTCAGGCCACAGGCTTGTTTTGTTTTAATCATGTTCTATATATTGTCCATGTTATTTGATTTAGTAAGGAATAATAATAATAATAATAATAATAATAATAATAATAAAACTACTGCACCTTTAAATAAATGTAAAAAAAAAATTGCGATGCAACTTGCTGAGTTTTTTGTGCTTTTTTTTTTTCCACGGAAAACTACTTGAATTGCTCTTCGCATATACCAACATACACAGACTTTCCCAGTGATGTTTGCTGGTAAATGTGACCTTTTAGCTGTACTCATGTTCAACGCACGTGAATCGAAGAATTCTTTGGTTGAATGCGCGTTGTGATGACGTCACATGATGCGTCTTGGTTCAAATCTGCGGTAATTTAGAAAAATTGCAAGCTCGTCCGAATATTGCGGAATTTCCTTGATTTGCCGTTAATTTCCCTGATCACAAAATCCTAGAGGGACTGAATATCTGTTTGCTTTGATACATTTGGCTTGTTGTGTATAGACTTTCTCTGTTACAGCACCATTTTATAATCTGGGTCCTTTGAACATTATATCATGCAAGAGTTCTAGTTTTACACGGACCGCTGAGGCAATATGATCCTTTGCAGGTGCTGTTTTTTTTTTTCACTCGAGGGTGGTCTGATCGTTTTAGTGTCATCCAGTTAGCCATCTCTGTGATGTTTCAAGCAGAGGTTTCATTGTGTGTTGGACTTTTTTATTTATTTGTTTGTTTATTTTTTTACGATTGCTAATAATATGCGTAAATGCTATTTAAATAATTAAAATACTTCAATAGGGAAAAAAATAGACAGTAAAAAATAATCTGAGTTTATATTCATATATTGCACCATATCATGATGATAGTTTTCTTTAAGTGATGTAATGGTCTGATGATGTGTGAAGTAAACAATAAGAAACTTGCATGCTTTGCGTTCATTTGTAACCAACTGGCTGTTATGGTTTTATCGCAGAGGAGACAAATATTTAATAACGACATCATCACGATACAGAAGGTCACAATTCCAGGTCATCGTGTCAAAAATGATCTTGCGAATGTTTTGCTACACATACAAAGAGCTCCATCAGTTATCACTAGACAACACCTAGTGATAGTTAAACTGTAAATTTCTCCCAGTCTCCTGTAAAAGTGACCGTGGTGTGCGGCTGTGTCCGTTGGTCTGAGCGTACACCATGTGTATGTGGGGGGATGGGATGGGGTGGAGAGAGAGTGTGTGTGTGAGTCTTACCCGGTCCATCTGGCCACTGCGGCTGTCATCTGGAGCACCAGGTGTCAGTGTGGCCTGGAATCCTGTGTGTATGTTTGTGTGTCATTTGGCATCAGAGAGACACAACCCTTCACTAGTCATGGTGTTTGTAAATGCCACAGCTCTAGCTATAGATCAAACTGGTTGTGTTTTTTAATCAGTTACAGAGGATATGAAGCTGTTAAGCAATGATTGTAGTCTTGCACGTATGTTGCTGAGCATCTGTCTGTGTGTGTAAGTATGTGTGCGTGTATGTTTGTGTTTGTGTGTGTGTGTGTGTGTACATGGGACTGCTGAACGCTCCAGTTTCTCTGGGGAGGATTTTGATGGGAGTTAAAGGGGTCGTGAAAAAAGGCTTAAAGGTGTGTGTGTGTGTGTGTGTGTGTGTTTAGTTTAATGCGTTGTAAACTACAACTGGACTAGTCAATCAGCAGATAGGGAAATGCAGCCCAAAAACATAACCCGTGTTCCAGACTCAACGTTTGAAAACGGGCTGTGCTTCACGTAAGAGACTGTAGACAGCTAGTTAGATAGTTATAGTTACTGACAGCTAACCCTGCTTTCACACGTGCTGCTTGTAGGTTGACGTTTACGTGTACAAGCTTATTTGCTTGATTGATTTTGTAAAGCACTTCTGTTGTTTTAAATGTGCTCGGTAGATAAAAGACGGCTTGACTTGACTTGATATGGCTTCATACTATCTTCAGTGGCAGATTTGCAAGGGAACCTAACTGTACTAGCTATGTACAGCCATCACAGTGAACCAACAATCACTGCTGTTTCCTTCCAAGAACGGTTAAACATTTAATGAGAGCTTGTATATGACAGGATAAGACGATACCACGGATAATAGGTTTATCTTCTAATTTTGGGGATCAAACAGAAAAACGAATTGGGAACGAATTGGAGGTGGGAACTAAGGTTATGAATAATGATGCACCGATGCTAAATTTCTCAGCCGATACCGATAACCGATTATTCAGATTGATATCGGCCGATAGTTCTGACATTTATGCTTTCTTATAAATGATTAATAATTAATTCCACAATTCTGAAAGAAATGCAAATAAAAACTTTATTCTCTCCATTTCAACAAGCTGTTTCACAGTAACTGGTCTCATAAACACAAAACACATTACTCTAATTAACATTAACACATGAACTCAATTCTGAAGATTAAAGTAAGAGTTCTTAACTTATTGAATGTTATTAATTCATATTAACATTGACTGAAGTGTAAAAACCTCCTGTTAGTCTCACATTCACTCTCCACAAACAAAAGCATTTCTACTTCATCATTAACATCAGACTGGTAATATATAATATACACTTTTTTTATATATTAACATTAACTGGATATGAAATATACTACTCTACAAATATATTTTTCTATGCAATATATACTTTTCTGTCAATTCATCTTCATTTAAATCTTTCAACGGTGTACTAGAGCTTTAATTCAGCACGACCAGCTCGAGCAACGCAGCAAAAAAAAATTAGACGCCGAAACTCCTGCTTCACTGCTGCAGCGTCCGGTGTAAAATTTTATCAGTGCAGAGATTGCAGAGATTACAAACTGCCGTTTTGTCGTCATTCCACACGAGAGACATCATCTTTACACACAGCACGAAATCCATGTGTTTTCCCGCCCTCTTTTGATTGACAGGATATAATCGGCCCTGATCATCGGATGTTTTTAAACTATCGGCTGATGGCCCATAGCGGGAAAAATAGCCTTTATCGGCCGATAACGATTACTGGCACATTGGTGCATCTCTAGTTATGACCATACACGACCGTAGGATTGATCTGATTAATCATTTGAGCTAATTGTTTGTATTTGCCACTTTACAGCACCGCCATGTCGCCTTTCACTCAATAGTAGGTAACAGTAACATTGCTAAGTATAAGTCAGATAAGTAAGGAGTAAAACACAACTGAAATGGAGTTGTGAAGAGGAGTTACGGCACATCCTGAAGTATTGTACCCCCTTCTAACACAGGAATTTGCCAACCGTTGCATTTTTCTATTAATTAAAGAACAACACATAATTTTTTTTTTTTTAACGATTTATAGTTACATTTAATGATATGGAAGGTCCACAAGACAAGTTTGTTCCTGTTATCGCTTACCTTTTAACAGCTATAAACAGTCAGAGTTTTTTTTTTCTCTGTAAGTGTGTAAGAAAGCTTAATAAAACGAATAACAACAACAGTGCATGAGCAATAATGTACAGGGTGTCCCAAAAGTCTGCATATATGGTGGATTATGTACGGCAGCACCACGTCGGTTGTGCCTTCGTCAGCGGATGTTCGTGGACGTCTACTTCGTCTCGGTCGGTTCGCAACACTTCCTGTCTGGCAGCAGTGTTGTGTGTGATGTGCTTGCCATGTTTCCTGTTAAAGTCCATCACAAGCTTGCGAAAGCTTCCTGATTCAGCCACGAGAATGATACGTTCAGTGCGTTCTTCTTTTGTCAAAGGCGTTCTTCAAGGCTATTGTGTGTGTGTGGGGGGGGGAGCGTTTGGGTGGGGGCATTTGGGGGGGGGGGCGTGTTTGGGTGGGGGCATTTGGGTGGGGGCATTTTGCTAAAAAGTGTTAACTTTTGAGACATCCTGTAGATTAGTTACAATAAAACATACAGCATGTCAATAGCAGATAACATGTACGATGATAGTAACTATAGTAACAGGAACCAGAGGGGACACTTAACTACTGCTCTTAGAAACCTTTCTAAAAAGCTTTGTCATGAGAAAGCGCAAAGGTGGAATGTGTAAGGGAAAGGCATTACTTCTGACTTTTACAAAACGCTGACCTAGAGACTCCTTCCAAAACATTTAAATGAACATCTCATTTTTACCACATTAATGTTTATATTTTTAGGCTTAAATTATACTATTTGGTTATTAGAGTATGCGGAACATCTGTCAGAGAATACTGTGGGTCAGAAGGTGTTGATTCGTTTTCTATAACAGCATCTCCGACAGTAGTTCAATACACGTCACAGGTGTACAGTATGTTAATGCGCTCGTTCTATTCTCAAGGAGGCAACACACTACATTAAGAGCCAAGGGGGATGTAAACTTATGAACAGGATGACGTATATATATATCTTATCTTATATCTTCCGAATGGCAGTACTAAATGAAAAACACAAGTTCTTTAAACAAAAAAACGATTTACATTGATCGTCCTGTTGAAAAGTTTACACCCCCCTGGATCTTAAAGTATCGTGTTGCCTTCTTGAGCATCAGTGAATGTTTGCAGCTTTTGGAATAGTCGTGCACGAGTCCCTTAGACATCCTCAGTGTGAACTATTGGATCTCAGCATCATATAGAGACTGTTGGAAAGGGGCAAAATATGCAGAAGATCCTAAGTAAAGAATGTGCAGGACCTGGAGGATTTTTCTGAACAGTGGGCAGTGTAACTGCTCAGGACAAAGAAGGGACTCGTGAACAACTCTCACAAAACATAAACACAGTCGTTGATCATCCAGGTAACAACACACAGTATTAATAATCAAGCGTATGTAAACTTTTGAACTGGTTCATTTGTGTAAATTCAGTTAAACATCTGTAAACATCTGTTGTGTGAAATAGCTTATTCAGGGCAGAACTAAATAAATAAACTAAATGCAATTTTAATGATCTCTCTTCAAAAAAAAAAAAAAAAGATTTACATTTTGCAGATTCTGCAAGGCGTATGTAAGCTTACGACCTCGACTGTAACTCAAAGCGGACACTTATGTAACTTTAGCCTAACGATAGACCAATGTTTAAAAGATAGTGTTATTTATCAGAGAAAAACTTAAGACGTTTTGTGTAAGGAGACGTTTAATCAGCGTTCATGGAAGGAGTCTCCAGTGTCAGTGCTTTGTAACAGTCAGTAAGTTTCGCTCTCCGTTTATTAGCCTCAGGATGTATAATATGAGTAAAACGGGATTATTTATGATACCTTTGATACTCACAGATAAGTGTATTGTGTCATCATTCATCAAAATATCAGCATAATATCGTCATATCGCTCAGCCGTGCTGTGTTATGATGTCGTATTGGCAGTAAGAGGGGATGGATGATGAAAGCGTGGAGGCTTATACGGCTTAAAGAGCCCTTATTGATGTCACGGGGGGGGGGGCGGTGTTGCATGTATTGACTGGGCTGTGTGTGTGTGTATCATATGAACAGGCTCATATTGATGAAGTGGGGGAATCTACAAAGGTTATGGCGATTGGAGAACATGCAAGGTTTTATTGACAGGAGAAGGAAAGAGGAAAGGTGTGAGTTGGTTTTGTTTGTGTGTGTGTGTGTGTGTCATAGTTTGTCTTCATTTTTGTTGCATATAGGGTTATTGATGTGTGTAAAATGTTGTAAAAGTGGACCATATCTTTGTGTGTGTGTGTGTGTGTGTGTGTGTGTGTGCGCGTAATGTTTTCCACTTAAAACCTTTGACAGCTGTGTGTGGGAGGAGACAAGGATGGCAGTAATCCAGGCTCCACCCCTTTCCCAAAGAGCTTAAGCAACAGTCAGACAGATGAGGTATTTTAGGAACATGTCTGTGTGTGTGTGTGTGTGTGTGTGTGTGTGTGTGTGTGATTTATTGAGAGAAAATTAAAAATAACAGTGAGAAAAATAACGACCGAAACTGTCTGCAGTGTCATATTTATTTGTGTACGTGGGAAGGATGAGTGTTTTCTGGTTTGTGTGTAAGTGTGTGTGTGTGTGTGTGGCCAGGGACTGATTTGCCATGTGCTTGCGCCGGGCGTCCATCTGTGTTGGCTTGTCAGGGGGGTCATGGAAGGATAAGGGGAACTGTGTGTGTGTGTGTGTGTGTGTGTGTTTGTGTGTGTGTGAGTGTGTGCAGATATGCCAAGGTCCTGTCAGCTATCTTGGAGAGTAATGAGGGAGAGGGAGAGGATGTCCAGGACAGGAAAAGAGTGTGTATGAGAGTACGTGTGTGTGTGTGTATGAGTGTGAGAGGTTATTAAGTCACAGTAGGTGAAATCATCGTCTGCCCATGTTACTTCATAATTAAGCAACTTCACTCCTCCTTGTTTCTTTCTTTGTCTCATTCTCTCTCTCTCTTTCTCTCATGTGATGACGGTTAGCTTTTCCAGGAAATGCTGCAGTTGGCTTGAGTCTGTCAGTGCCAGTCCCCACGTCCCACCGCCGCCCGGCCGGCCCCCACAGCCGCAGGGCATGCTGGGAAAAATCCACCACTACTGCGGCATTTCAGGCTCCACAGGCTCAGAGTCCAGCTCCGCACACTGAGAGAGAGAGAGAGAGAGGGAGAGAGAGAGAGAGAGAGATGGGGGAGGGGTGAGTGAGCAAACGTGACTAATAGGGGGTAAATCAGGCAGAGGAAGAGCGAGAGAGAGAGAGAGAGAGGAACGAAGGAACGAACAAAAACAAAGCACAGTCCAACACAGGTGTTAATGCTCCAGTCTCTGGGAAGTTTGTCAGCAGCTGTTTTCTTCTCAGATGTTTACCTTAAAGGAATGTTCCAGTATTTTTCCATCTAATCCCTTTCCACTAAACGTATTTGTGATTACCACAGACAAGAATTTCAACACATTTCCGCGTAAAACCAGAAAACATGTTTACTCGCGGATAATGGAAATCTAAGCACAGTTGTTGAAGTCCGTCAAAACGCAAAACTATAAAACAACTGTTACACTCTGATGGTCGTCTGCTGCATTCGACTAAAACTCTTAAAACCTTGTACGTCTGAATTTCTGACCTCCGACTTAGAACATGTAAAACTCCTCAACCCCGAGTTCAGCAAGTGATGTCAAATCAACATGGCTGTATACATCAACAGTAAATAATGTAGCACTTCATTACTGTATAAATGAGATGAATTGCTTTAGATCAATCAACATACACACATATTCGCTTGTTAAATCGACCATACAGTTTGCTCATGACAGTTAGCTGGCTAGCTTGTTGCTAGCAAAAGATGAACACAAAGGCGTCCATGTTTGTTTCCAACTTTGCAAAAATGATACGAGTTCCAATTTCCAGCCCTGTAACCGTACAGTAAAAAGTAGCTCTAGAATGCCGTGTCTCCATTCGTTTTCTACTAGCGCACTAATTGGTATGCAGACATTTTATAGCATTGTTCAAATTCTCATTCTATTCCCCTGATAGCTACTATGTTAGAGGGTGAACTGGACCGATGCATTGATTTAAAAGGCAACAATTGAAATAAATTGAGGCAACAAACATGAATCGATTATTGCCCAAAAAACAAAGGACAGACCATTGATGATGCTAACTGGTGGTGTAAATGATGTGTAAATAGGTTAGCGAGGTGATTTGCGCATAACTCTGACAGAAATAAAGTCCTTCGCTACATCATTATTGTTAGCAAATTAAGGATTTTAATTAAGGATTTAAGGATAGACCTACCCTAAATTCTGAACAGTGTTGATCACATATCGATTGGAGGCTAATAAAATGAATCGTATTGTAGCAGATTCTGTGATATTGTCAAATATTGAATCAAAATCTAATGTTGTAGTACTTGAGACTGGACACGGTCTCATGGTCTTGGTCTTGTCAGGGACTTGGGAGATTTTGGTCTTGACCTGGACTCTAACAAGTATGGAATCTGACTTATTCCCGAGACCAGTTGAGTAAAAAAAAAGCCCAGTAATTAGCATTATTATTACTATTATTAGCTTATTTTCACTAAATTGACGACTTGATTGACATCCAATATTAACCAATGACTGACTTCACATCCAATACTAACCAGTGACTGATTATTTTCTTTTGCACACATCTTGAAACCGCACACGGTCAGGATTCAGGTGGTTGTATGGAGTAGTGCTGTAGTACTCGAGACTGGACTTGGTCCCAAGACCATATTTTCATGGTCTTGGTCTTGTCATGGACTCGGGAGCATTTGGACTCAGTCTTGTCTCGGACTCTACCCTCATCTGGCCTCAGTCTTAACTCCACCTACTCAGCTCGGATGAACTGGTCTCAACTACAACACTGTCAAAATCGTATCGTATCATGTGGAAGACTGAGGTTTACTCCCTTCGTATGTTATTACCCATAGTAAAATACCAGTATATTAATAATAAAACAATAACTACAATACTAACTAGAATAATAATATACAGGCCATTGCGAGTTCTTTCAGCTCGAACATGACAGGTCAGAATAGACACCAGAGTGGAATATAAATTTAAATCTTTTTTTTAAAAATTGTTGTTTAATGACCACTAAAGTTTGAATTCAGTCTGTCTTCCTATATAGTGCTGCATACGGAGCAGTCGATATAGTAAATAGTGAACGAGTGAGGGAGGGGTTTCAGCGTAACTCTTTTCCAAAGGTGGTGTTGTATCTATGAGCGATCAGATCCGCAAATTATTCCCTTTGAAAAAGTAGTCTGATCTTTGAGAGCTTAGAAAAACCTTTGAATTTATAAAGGTATTTTAGCAAAAAAAAAAAATAAAAAAAAAATAAAAATATATATATATATATATATATATATATATATATATACATATACATATATATATAATAAATGTTTATTAATGGATGTCAACAACTGGCATTAGACCTCCATTAAAAGTGAATTTCGAGTAAACTGGTGTTTTCCTCTGGTAAGGATAATGTGTTCAAATTAATGTCTGAAAGATTAGGTTGAAAGACACTGAAGAATCCATTTAAACATAGCGCAAAATGCTTCATTTACTGACCACTACTCTTCCTCTCTTTCTCTCTCTTTCTCTCCCCCTCCCCCTCTTTTACTTCCCTGTGTCTCTAAGAAGGTGATGCTGCCCACCGGAGCTCCTTTCCGCTGGTTCCAGTAGGACGACGGCCAGCCGGACTCCCTGGCGAGCTCAAATTAACAAACTGCCAATCACGTGCAACGCCAACGCCCACTCGGACTGCTGCTGGCTCATAAACACTGGCCACAAATAACAAAAAGAATAAACAAACAGCCTCTATGAATCGAGAGAGGTAAAAAAAAAAAAAAGAAGGCACTAAACGAGGACGAAGCTAGTTCTTCTGAACCAAAAATAGACTGCCATGGCAGCATGTCACTGCTTTGTTTATTTTTTGTTTGTTTGTTTGTTTGTTTGTTCGTTCGTTGTTCTCTATGTTCCAATCGGGAATCGTTGTGGAGTCGTGTCCTTTGTTGGACACTTTGGGAACTCTGGACTGCCAAACAGAAGATGTACAATCATTTTATTTTCTGTGTTTTTTGTGTTTTGTCCATGTGTGGAGGAATGCTGTATTTGCATTAGAGAATGTAAACTCGAGACTCTGTATTAAAGCTAGTTATTAATCCAGAGCACTATTGTACAGTTAGCACCGACGTTCTTACTGACTGCTTCAGTATATTTGGATTTGGCTTTTTTATGTTCTTGGTTGTTGTTTTTTTTTGGTTTTTTGTTTTGTTTTCTTTTTGGGAGGGGGGGAATAGTTTGTCATAAAAACTGATTTTCAGATCGATGTTTGATATCAAACCAGATGAAAAGACAGAAATCATTATGATGTAGCATCCCTTTTGGCAAACAAACAAACAAAAAAAACCCCATCTACTGTTATTTTTTTTTGTATTGTGAAACAGAATCAATGTAGTTCTGCACTGACGTCATTCAAGGATGGCTGAGACAAACGGAAAAAGGAGCACGAACACCAGCCGGCGGCGTTTACAGATCAGATTACTTTCCACGGCAGGTTGTTGCTCTACTGGATCCTGATTGGTCAAACGGAAATTACTGACACAGCCGAGATCTCTAAACAAAACGTGGTGGCCCTTATACTACCAAACCACGTCAGAAAGCTCTCTGTACGTTTACCTAGATCGTGAGATTCCCAGTGAGATTAAAAAGGCTCAAGGACAAAAGACATCCCTCCCTCCTGCACCATAACCACATGGTGGAGGCCATCTTGGATGGCTGACCACAATCCGCTTAATCAGTCACGCTGGTGGTGTTCTGTTCTGATTTAGTGTTGAAGCCTGGCTAGAAATGGATGAAGCCCAGGTCCCTAACATGTCTGAAGGTCTTCAGTGCGACATCCATGTTTCCACAGCCGCCATCCCGAGGGCTGCGTTTGTAAACTGAATAAACGAATGCATGTATCTGTGTCAGAAACCGACAGCTCTGAGGTTGCAGCTTTTCCTCAGCTTTGGAATAAATAGAGATACCAACCTACACTGTTTGCCGCTGGAATATGTAAATGTGTGACTTGAAGTACAAAGTTTTATGGATCTGAAGGCTAATTAGAAAACAGATAGGGTGCTGCTCCAAAGGTCATTCAGGGTCAAATCGATACCCAGTCAAATTTCCACGTCACAGTCTGTTTACTAGTATGTAGGGAGGATTTATAGCCTGCATGTGGGAAAAAGCAGTCACATCAGTGCATTTTTTTGTTTGGAGGGTAGGAGTGAATGAGTGTCTAGGTCTGGGGTTCGTTTTTGTCTTTTTTTTCTCTTCTTTTCTCTCTGTGTAAGCTCTGTCTGGATTAAATCTTCAGCCTATTACAGAAACAATGGGCCTCATTTATGAATCGTTTAGTAAAGTTGTGCGCAAATGTTGTCATAAGCCAAAATTTCCCACCAGATTTACAAACGTTTCTGTAATTCTGGTTTTCTTTGTTGCGCATGTTGATAAGTGCCAATCACCCATAAATTACCAAGAGTGTTCACAGCACAGCTGATTTATATTTAGTGACCTCCGCAAAACAACAGAAAAGGCAAAGCTGACAGAGCGGAAAACGACAAAATGACAATTAAATGGTGAAAGAGCGCCTCCTAAGTGTGACATGCATTAAATCTTCTAGTAAAGCAGCTCAGCCACTGCAGCAAGTCAGCTACCTTAAATGCACACTAACTCTTCCTCCTGTTATAGGGCGCCATTTCTTTTGACCTAATTGAATGGCTAGTCTTATTTGTATTGATTTATGGATTTGTTTTGGATTGCTTTAAGTCATTAATATGAAATGACTGCGTTTCACAAAATTTTCATTCAATTTGTGTGTTATTGAAATAAATAAGCTATTTAAACTTGACCGCGTAATCCGTGTATAAAATTACAGTAACTAATCACCAGTTATATGAACCGAAGCCGATCAATCGGGGTTCACATTACTTCGTCACCTCAGGAACTCAGGAGCTCTCCTAGGATACGATTTTACTACATTTTTAACGATTTAACTGGATTTTCATGACTACCACGTTTCTTGTGTAAATGCTCCTACGAACGATAAATGAATTCGTTCGTATCCAGTTTGATAAATGAGGCCCTCTGAGAGGACAGGCACAAGAACGCTAGTTAAGGAAACTGAAGACGTGTTCAGATGAAAACTGTGAAGTAGTGCTTTTGACATGGGAAGACAAAAACACGACGCCGCTCAAGTAGTTAAAGTTAAAGGGAATACGGTTGCTAGGCAACCGAGAAACATGGACGCTGTGCATAGCTAGCTGGTGATCATGACTAGCTAATCCTTTTATTTGGGATGGCTGCTGGATCAATGTGGAATATTATATGGATAGCAATGTCATAAATGTTATCTCCCTTCATCTTGATAGCAAAGAGTATTGTGGACATCCCATTAACAGGTAACGAGACAAAAATTTGCTAACAAGCACATAGTCCATATGAACAATCTAGTACTAGTAACAGTGACTAGTACCAGTGGAAACATGTCAAAAAATATTCCATTGAAATTTTCATCAGATGTCTTGCTTAATTATGAAAAATTATGCAGATGTCTTCTGACTACAACAAACTTCTACGGGTTTCCGCCATATTGAGAAATGTCAATGCTATATCGTGAATCTGAGCTATCGGAAAAATAATTCGACCACCAAAGAAATTTGTCCTTGTGAGGTACTCTCAATGGCCAGAATCATGAAAACACTGTTGCTACACAATGGGGCAACACCTAAAGACACTTTGCTGTTGACTCTAAATGAGGATAATGATTTAGCTAGCTATCACCAAGCCAATAAGTATGGTATACGGTCAATGTAAAGGCACAGTGACTGTGAAAATGAGACAAAACTATCCGGAATATCAACATTTTCCTCAGATGTGTTGGTAAATCGCATCTAAAAAAGAATTTTGTAAGTAAAATTGGACTGTAATGATGCGTAGCATCGACCACTAATCTTCAGATTGTGATCCCTCAACATTACAGGCACCACAAGAGTTAAAAATGTTTGGGTGGTAGGCTATTTTTTTCTTCTTCCATAAACATGGTGATCACATGACCTGATACGAATTTACCGTTAGAACAAAGTGATTCGTCCCTGTGCATGTGCTGTGTTTTGTTTTTGTGTGCGCTACAGGTGTACGCTCATTAGACATTATTTCACCATCCAACTCTTGTCCAAAAAGCTTGCATGCATCAGTGTGTGTGACCTGTAGGCACAGAACGGGTGACACTGAGGGACGGGCTGGAGACCCTTTCAACGTTATCAGCACAACCCAGGCTCTAGTGCTGTAAGGTATGCATCCACACACACAGACAAACAAACACACAAACACACACATGTTTGCCTTACTATCCTACTGAGGACTTTCCACTGACATAAATATTGAGGACTTTCTGTTGACATAATTCTATACAGCTAATTAATGCTACGCTATGTCTAAATCTAACCTGAACCTTAACCTCAGTGACCAAAAGGAACTTTATTTAAAAAAAAAATATAAGCTGCAGTGTTTTGTAAGAAAGAAACAATCAAACAAAAAAGGGCAGTTTTTCTAATGGGGACCAGCCAAATGTCCCTTTCAGATAACTATACTTCTGCATTTGGCCCCCACCAAGATATAAAAACATGGCCACACACACACGCACGCACACACGCACGCACACACACACACACTTTGAGCGGCCTGACGCTCATGTGACTGGGCGTGCGTGAGGAAGGAGGGATGAAAGGGGGGAGGGAAGGAACGGTATCCAGGGCGATGGATGATAAGATATTCGCTCCCCCGCGGTTCCTGCACGGGTTCGGAGGAGGCGGGAACGTAGTGCGGTGCTACTATGGTAACGGCAGCGCGAGACATTGCGCTATAATTGGTGCGAGGCAGCGTAGCGGCACTTCCAGGTGCGTGTGTCAGCACGATGTTACCCCCTCCTGCTGAGAGAGGCAGAAAAAAAACCCAGACCTTGGGCCTGCTCTTTCCTTCCTTGTTTCTTTTTTTTTCCCCTCTGCGGCTTGTTTTCACTTAGGAAATGTTTTAATGGGTCTCTGATGATTATAAAATTGTTTTGTAAAGAAAATATTCAAGAGATCAAACGTGTGTGTGTGTGTGTGTGTGTGTGTGTCAGAAAGTGGGGACTCAAGTGACTTTCTGGCACACACAGACCTGAAATGTTATTTCTACAGATCATTTTGAATCATTAGAGACCCATTTAAAAACAAAAACACACAACAACAACAAGGAGGACGACCTAAGCCGTGTTCAGAATTAGCGTCCTTCTAAAAGTGCTGATGACCCCCAAGGCCTGAAATCACACACATCACGTGCAGCACCTTTGTAACTCAATCTGTCTGAGCGTACACGCTGAGGCATGAGTGAACACACTGAGTGAGAGATTTCTCCCTCCTTTCTCCTCTTCCAGAGATCTAGAGATTGCTGCTGGTCTCTCTCTCTCTCTCTCTCTCTCTCTCTCTTTCTCTGTCTTCTCTCTCTTCTCTCTCTCTCTCTAGGCTATGTCTGGGTTTAATTGCGTGTGGTGGCGGGAGGCAGCAGCAGGACAGGCTCAGGTCTCTCTCTGCAAGGAAGCCATTTAATTCAGCTTCCCTTGTGCACCACACACACACACACACACACACACAATGTTTGTCTTACTATACTTGTGAGGAACTTCCAGTGGCATCATTATTAATACAACTATAATTAATGCTATGTCTAAGACCTACATCTAAATCCAACTCTAATCTTAACCTCAGGAACCAAAAGGAAACATTTTAGGTTCTAAAATAAAAGCTGCAGCTCCAGCTAAATGTCCCCACAAGGTCAAACCTGTCAGATATTCCTCACCACCTTCATTCCTCTCACAAACACACACACACCAAACCCATGTCCTTTACGTTACTTGGCAGACGCCCTCATCCAGAGCGACTTACATTTATCTCATTCATACATCTGAGTAGTTGAGAGTTAAGGGCCTTGCTCAAGGGCCCAACAATGGCACCTTCGTAGTGCTGGGGTTTGAACTCACGACCTTCTAAGCAATAGACCAACACCTTAACCACTGCCCTCATGTCCTAATATCTAATGAAGCATCTGTCGAAGTCCTACCACCACACTGTTACCACTAACGGATACAGATCTGGTCAAACGCACACCCTTGGACACACTTGGGCATGGCTAGGTTTTTAGGTAGGGTGGTAGAGACTGCACACACTCACACAGTTTCATAATGTGCATCAAGCATTCAATATATATATAAAAACAAGTTATATCAGTGATATATTAATAATATTAAAGCAAACGACGTAAAAAAAAAATGCAACACAAGCAGAAATGAATCGATTGCAAAAGGGCTAGTCTGAGTCTTTTCATAACATAGCATGACAATAATTAGACACTATTTACAATTATTTAACACAATCTCCACTCCAAAATCTCCCATAGCTGTACCAGAGCCGCCATTTTATTATCCCCCTAATAAAAATTCAACTTCTTTATCATTCTCTACCGAATGAAAAAAGTGATGCAAAGTTACAGCATGATACATTTATGCATTATTATTTTCATTTTGTTTCTACAATAATTTATTACACGCAATGGCTACACAGCCAAAGAGCTTCCAAACCTGACTACCGGACCCGACCGAACACGTACACCGTAAAAGATGTTACTAATTGCTGTACGTTAGAGAAGGATAGACGATGAGGAGAGTACAGAGGTAGAGTATGAAGAAAAGGAACAACACAAGTAATATCTTGCCTCAAATGATGTCTCAAATGAAAGTCAGACTAGACAAGTTGAGCCACATGATTGAGCTGTGTGTTCTGTGTGTGAGAGATGTATTTATTGATAGATACTTCAAATCACTTCTGTAAGTCGCTCTGGATAAGGCTGTCTGCCAAATGCCAGAATTTGTAATTGTGAATGTGAGGTGGGCGTGAACGTTTAGCTGGAGAGAAAAATCACGTGTAGAAAAAGATCTTCGGAAAAACAGAAAAATGAATGATAAAATGTTAGTCTTATTCATTCATTCATTCATTCATTTCAGTGAAAGTGTGGTGCACATTTTGTTCCTTCTTACATTTTATTTACTAAATCTGTAAATAAACGATCTGTTGTGTACGATAAGTGCACATGGTATTTTGATGTAAATATTTCACTTTGGACAGAGTGCTCGTCGATTTGGATGCAGCCTTTCATTTGCTCATAATTATGCAAAGATTTGCTAAAGGTGTGTGTACGTTTTAGACACTCTTCCCTAAAATGTGTGAGAAGAAAATTGAGTAATTTGCAGGTTAACCAAAATTTCATCACAAAGATCAGAGACATACGGTATCTTTATTAGCGATGTGTCATTCATGAACTGTTTGATCATTTTGAGCAAATCATTAACATGACTCGGGAACTTGGGAGTTGTCTCAGAGAGCGATTCGTTATTTTTGAACGCGCATGTGCTGCAACATTCCCATAGGTTCTGTACAGGAAACAGAAATGATTAGTTCACGTCTCGAATCTTCGGGTTCGAGTCGTCCGTTCTTCCGGTGACCGCCGCATAGGCAGTGCACCATGCAGTACCGGAAACAGAAATGATTAGTTCACATCTCGAGTCTTTGGGTTCGAATCGTTGGTTCATCACGTCACAGTCTCACTGGATTCAGCCTATGGGGCGGTCACAGGATGAACGAATGATTCGAACCTGAAGACTCGAGAGGTGAACTACTCATTTCTGTTTCTGGGGAACAGATGAATCGAAAGAATGACTCAGATTGGAAGGTGAGGTGAACTAACAAACTGCATAGCCTGAAGACCCAGCTAAGCAATTAATGAATCATTTCTGTTTCTCATAAATCAGCCTTGGCTGCATTGGCCTATAATTTAATTTTTATTCCAGATGTGATCAACGTTTGCATAAGCATTAGATGTGTTGGGGAATTTAACGTGTAACATTTTAATTATATTCTGCTGAAATGACTTGAAAAAAGATTCGTTCATTTTGCTGAACATGATTCAAAGATCCGAGTCAGTAAAACGATCCGAACTTCTCGTCACTAATCTTTACAAGCATATATCTATCTTAATTTGTTTCCCAATTTTAGCCAGATTTATAAGAAATGTAATCTGGTAAAATTGTTTATTAAAGAAAAAAAAAACCATATAATCATTTATATGGTGTAGTTTTTGGAAGGACTCTTCAGTGTCATTGCTTGGTAACAGTCAGTAAACTTCAACCTTTAAAAACAACATAAACTAATAAACAGTTATAAAGTACAGTACTGTGCAAAAGTTTTAGGCACCCTATTTTTTTTTTTTTTTTTTTACAGTACAAGCTTTGTTATATATTTTTTTATTTTATGACTTCTACATTAGGGGCGCACAGTGGTTTAGTGGCGAGCATGTTCGCCTCACGCCGCCAGGGTCGGGGTTCGATTCCTGCGGCTCTGTGTGTGTGGAGTTTGCATGTTCTCCCCGTGGGGGGGTTTCCTCTGGGTACTCTGGTTTCCTCCCCCAGTCCAAAGACATGCATGGTAGGCTGATTGGCATGTCTAAAGTGTCCGTAGTGTATGAATGGGTGTGTGAATGTGTATGTGATTGTGCCCTCTGATGGATTGGCATCCCGTCCAGGGTGTACCCCGCCTTGTGCCCGGTGCTCCCTGGGATAGGCTCCAGGTTCCTCGTGACCCTGAAAAGGAGTAAGCGGTTGAAGATGGATGGATGACTTCTATATTATCGAGTTTGTACAAAAAACATTTTAGAATGCAAACATTAGTGGAAAATGTTTGTATGTCAGTAAAGAAAGCAGCATATTACGTAAGAGACACTTTTCAGAGAAAAAAACCCACAATGAAGTTTGCTGGATTTCGCTGCAAAAATACGAAGCGAGTGCGACAGTCTCCAGAAGAACCGTGTCTGGTTCTGTAAGACGCTCAATAAAACTCACAACTCATTTCCTTATAAACCTACACACATTGTACTCGAGACTACTATTTTAATTAATTAATTTTTTTGTCACGCCAAATATTGACTTTGCTTCATTTACCACTGTTTACTGCTCTTTATAGTATTTTTTTTTAAAACGTAGGAACATTTAATTTCATTATTTTGAAGGCATCTTTGCTCTACAGCATGCTCTTTGCATGTGCCTAAAACTTTTGCACAGTACTGTACATCTTGTTCGTTTAAAAATATGTCAAAATGTGTTATTTTTTGGCAAACTGCTATGGTATAAGGGGCATAAAACACTTCAGGAAGTGCTGATAATGGAATGAATCAACGGATCACACCACCCTGTCGTTGATGACTTTCACAAGACACGTCCTGCCTGTTTCCTTACATAAATGAATAGAATGCAAAGAATATAAATAAATAAATATAAGAACAACATGCTCGTGCAGTTTGACAGCACTGTGACAGCTGTATTGTCAATAGATCTGCGCAGTGTGCAACGACATGGCTTGCTGTAGAAGTTCGTATGATATGTGTGTGTGGGGGGGGGATTTTGCTCTAAATAATTCATTTTGAGGAGTGTATGTACGTTTGTTTGTGTGTGTGTGTGTGTGTGTGTGTGTGTGTTGGGGGAGTGTATAGGTATTGCAATCTATTTCACTTTAGGATTTACAGAATGCCTGTACATTTCTGAGAAATGTGTTGGGACATTTGATAGCAGACACTTCTGATTTCCTGAAATGTGTGCAAGGAAGTGAGGAACTGTAACATCGATAGGATGTAATCCTACACTGTACGTATCGGAGGTTAGTGAGGTTTGCTGGGTTGCTGAGGGGCAGTCAGGAGCACTCGGCACCCTTCTGAGGGCTGGGGGAGGGGTGGCCGTGTGTGTGTGTGTGTGTGTGTACGGTTTTTGCCACGCTGCTCGAGTCACCAGCAGAGCCTATTAAATCCGGCGGCCTTCTCCAACAAAGACTGACTGCCAATTACAGAAGCCTTTCCACCATCTCTCTCTCCAGCTCACTCCCTCCTTCTCTCGCTCACTCTCTCTCTTTTTATCGTTCTTCTCTCGAGCACTCTTCTCACCTTCATTTGGCAGATGACGAGGAATTTCTTTTCTAACATCAACTAAACCATCAAAGCGTTGAATATCTACTTATTATTATTGACAAAACTTGATTTAAGTGAGTGACGCATTACTGAGCTCATCAGTAGCCTCAAAACAAAACACGTCACATGGTTCAGAGACAAAACTCACAACTGGTCTACCTCGACGCTACTCATTTGGGGTTGATATAGACGAGGCTAGTTCCTTTAAGGTTTTAAAGGTTTTACGCAAGTGAACCATGTCAAACAGAAGGTCAACTCCAAGCAGGGATGCATGCATGTCAAAGACACGTTACAATTTAGAGTAATGGAGAATACATTTGTAGACAAACCAAATATGTAATCGAAATGCTTTCGTGTTGTTGTCCTTTCAAACATCATTAAACGCTTTGTGTTTTGACCATTGTTGAGTCACGTAATGAATACTGTTGAAAACGTAATTACTACTCATTACTGTCTGGAAAAAGTCATCACGCTACTCATTTGAAGTTACTCTTTAAAACCTGTACAAATTAGCGATGAGAATTCTCATCTGTTCAGCGAGTCAGGCCACTTGACTCAACGCACCAATCAGAGTCGAGTCCCAAATTGTCATTTTGTTCTAAACTGGACAAAGACAAAAATATTTTGGCCAGTGATAAGAGGTTTAAGTAATAAACGATGACGAAGAACACGCAACTCACGTGGCTTAGTGCTGCTTTTAAACTGAAACATGGCGGACGCACATGGACAGACAAAGAAACGAAAGTAAAATCAAACATCACCCTGATTCTGACCAGGATAAAGCGCTTACACAAGATGAATGAATTCACACTCAAGACACAGCTCAGATGTTTCCACTGAATCATTTTGATCCAATTACACTACAGGAGTAACAACATTGCCCACAGATGCAAAAAAAAAAAAAAAAAAAGGCTCACATATGTGAGTCAACTCTTAACATTCACCTATAAGACACATCAGTAGTAGAAATCTGTACCTGGTGATTCCATGATATTTAAAATACATCAGAAATGTATTCTTTGCTTTAATGTGTAGATCTCACACTCGAATGATCTGTTTCTACGAGTCATTAATTATAGGATACGAAAAATGTACATTTTAGTTTCACAGCATTCACTCAGCCCTGTTTCCTGTCCACAATCACCCCTAGGAAAATGTGGAATATTCCACAAGTCAGCAGGAAGTTGCGTCATCTGAATTTCCTGAGGATTGTGGTAAGAAGAAAAGTAAGTTCTTTTTTCCTATCGTTTATTCTCAATGATACTGTGATATCGGCCGATTAAGTCACTTTGAAAGTTGTAAGTACCTGTAAGTACGTAATAAGTCAATTATAATATCTTTAATGTTGTTATGCCATTAACATGGATGCAAGCTAACCCCATTTTGTGTAGTTGTTATTTCCAAGGTAAAAAACTCTGTTATTGATACAACAGCAAAATTGTGAGCAAAGAAGTGTGCGATATAGCGCTGCCTCGTATGAAAAATGTTGATTTTTGTAAAAAGATTTACAAGGGTTAAATGGTACCACAATCATAGAATCATCTATATAACAACTAATGCTTTATTACAGAGGAAAAAAGCACGTGTGGGGAAAAAAGAAGTCATTCTTTAGACTTAGAAACTTTAGCCACTAGTTTCATCCTAGCATCCTGCCTGATTACGTTTCAATATTTGACAGCATCTGAAAATTTGAATAATGTTGATATATTTTATTAAATTCGACAAATTGTGTAAAATGTTAAGAATGAATATTATGTAGACAAAAATCTACATAATGTATTTTCAGTGCAGTGCCCTGATATGGCCTGGTGTCCCATTGAGGGTGAATTCCTGCCTCATGTCCAGCGCTCCAGAGTCACCATGACCCTGACCAGGATAAAGCAGTTTCTAAAGATGAATGAATGAATATGCATGCAACTTAAAAGCACTACAGTAATGCAAATAAGAAAAGTGTCATTAAGTCAGTTAATATAATTCAATTACGGAAATATACAATATATTGTTTATTGGTTAGTGTTTTTTTTTTTTTCTTTCAACATTGTAAAACTACCTCAAGCTAAATTAAATTAAAACAAAATTAAAACTAGTTGCATTATAATTTATTAAGCGATTCCATTAAGTTACGTTGTGGTGCTAAACACCCAACAACAGCTGCTCGGCTAGAAATACTCCCAAGTGGTAAAAACTTATCAAAAGCAGTACCTTAATGAACAGCAGCTTACAAAAGCTTAATCGACTCACCAGGAAGGAAATGGAAATCTTGACAGACTCATTTCTATCCACGACTGTTGGTTCTGGATCTCTAGCGGTGGATGCTAGCTAGCAGGAAAAAAAAACAACCCTGCTATGATATTGTTAAGGCTCTTTAAATAGTAATACTGGGTTAACATTTGTGGTAAAGACACAAGACAGAACATTTGTCAGTTAATGATTTAGTGCAGACCACAGTGTGGTTTCTGAAGGAAGACTAACATTAGCACTAGCTACCGTGCACTAGACTGCTAGCATTACCTTTATCATCTCATGTCCTCCTTACAATCACCCCCCCCCCCTTATTTTCTTTTCATACATTTTATTCATAGTATTTTGTAGTTTATATTGATAGATTTTGTATTATGTATCAATTTACTGATGTATTGTTTTGCCCAGCTAAGAGCGTAGCCCATGGCTGTACATCCATTTGGCACAGAAACAAAGGAAGGATGCGGTGAATCACTTAACACCCTGGGGCTCTCTCTCTCTCTTTCTTTCTCTCTCACTCCTTTATATAACTCTATATAGTGATCAGAATTTATATGATGATCTATATGATATTCAGCCGGCTGTGTTGAAGCCCAGACAAAGCGAGCAACACTACCGCATAGTGATGAGATGGTGGACACACAACCTGGAGCTGTGTGTGGATGTGCAGGAAGGTTGTGAGGGTACTGGGGATTTCACAAAAGAAGAGAAACCAAGAGCTGCTGCTATATTTATTGAATTCCCTGCTCAAGTTTCTCTCTCATGCTACACATTTAATTGCGGTTAAGCATGTACATGCGACTGTCGAAACTGTTGAAATAGTAGCAGTCTTATTAATAAACTTTAATTATGTTACTATTATTAATAATATAACATTTTCATTTTGTGCGCAAAATCTCAGCGTTTTACGAAGAAAATACTTATAAAAAAAGTATTAATCATCAACTTTTAATGAAATAACTATAAATCTGTGAAAACTGTGACAAATCATTAAATATTTTAGTGAATTAACTATAATGAATCTGCAATGAATTAACTATAAATCTATGGAAACTACTACAAATCATATTTCTAGTAGTATTATTAGTAGTAATGTTTTAGTAGGACAGTCAACAGTCTTTACTGAATTATCCATAAATCTATGAAAACTGCTATGAAAAAAAATCTACTACAAATCATTAAATATCTTCGTGAAACAATCTTTAAATAAATAACTAAAAGTCTATGAAAAGTACTACAGATCTTTAAATATTTTAGTAGAACAATCAACAATCTTTAATTGTCACAGTTTGGAGGTTTCTTCTCTAATATTACATGACAGAACCCCCCCAAAAGGTGCTACTCCCGGAGCCAGAAAACACTCCCTCCCCCGGCGGTCCTGGCCCTCTGGGCAAAATGTCTTCATAGTCCCTTAGGTCCTGAGGCAGGCATTGTCCTACAGATAGCAGGGTCCTCAATGAGCCGAGGGGCAGGCATGAGGTTGGGGCTGGCTTGCCGGGGTTGCTAGACAGCACCCCGGCGTGGGAAGCTGGGTCATCAGCTTCAGAAGGGCGAGAAGGCATAGTGACGTCCTCAGTGGAACAGGAATCCAGAGCGACGTCCTCAGCAGAAGAGGAAGGCAGAAATTGGTCAGCCGTGTCAACAGACTCTGGCGTGAGCAGAACTTGGTTGGCCATGTCGCCGACCTCAGACAGGAACTGGGCATGCTCTGAGGCTCAGGTGTGGGGCGGTCTCTTCCACACCACAGAGAGATGACATGATGACATGACCCCAGCCTGGCTTAAATGCAGAGCGATGGCTACTGCACAGCCAGAGGGAGGAACAAAGCTCAAGGCAGAGCCTGAGGGAGAAGCGACATTCCCCATGAAGCTAGAGGGGGGAGCGACGCTCTCCGCGAGGTCTGAGGGGGGAGCGATGCTCTCCGTGAAGCATGAGGGGGGAGCGACATATGGTGCAAAGCAAAGAGAAGGAGCGACATCCTCAGCGGAGCATGGGGGTGGGGCAGCTTCCTCAGCCGAGCAGGGAGGCGGAGCAATGTCTGAAGCGGAGCCTGGCATAGTGACATCCGTGGAAGATCAGGGAAGAAAAGCAGAGCTCTTGGCCACGCTGGGAGGCGGAGTGGCATCCTCAGCTGAACAGGAATGCTGAGAGGCATCCTCAGACGAGCAGGGAGGCTCAACGACGTTCTCCGTCGACTCGGCATGCTGGACAAGATGCCCAGTGGGGGAGGGAGGGTGGAAGATGGTTCCAGCCTGGTTGGAAGGCTCCTCCTTGACATACCCCATGATGGAGTACATCATTTCTAGCCATTGGCTTGAATTAGGGAGAATTTTCCCTCCTTCTCCCAACTTGGCTTTTCCCTTTCATATAGGGTCTCTTGTACTCTGCTGCATCCCTGTTGATGTCTTGCATTCTCTCACGGTTTGGAGGTGGGGATGGATGCAAGTGCAGATTTTCAGTTTTAATGAATACCAAAAACAAACCACAAAACAAGAGCTATGAACAGGAAGCAAAACACTAAGGCAAGAATCAAACATTAACAAAGAACATGAACACAAAGACATTAACAACAGCAACAAAAGACAAACGCAAGACCAGGAGTGCAGTGCAAACTGTGGCTAATATGCACATAAGTGCTCGTCAACATGAACGTGGTTCAGGTGCAAGTGGTCACATGACCGTGATGCAGTGAGGTGCAGTGGCTGTTGGGAACTGTATTCCAGAGTTCCTTCTCTGATACATGACATTAATTAAATAACTATAAATCTATGGAAACCATTACAAATGTTAAATAGTTTAGCGAAAGAATCAACCATCTTTAATGAATTAACTATAAATCTATGAAAACTACTATAAATCATTAAATATTTTAGTGAAACCACCAACGATCTTAAACAAGATAACTGTAAATCTATGAACAACACTACAAACTGTTAAGTAAATAATAAAATGTGATAAAAAGCCAAAATAACCACAAATAGGCTCGCTTATACAGCATAAGTATTTTCTATCCGAACAATCTTTTTCTGAACCATTTTAGGGGAACCAGTTCTACAGTTTCAACTAGTAACTAGTTGGATGACTTGGTTTTAATCTCTATCCACCCCCCAAAAAGTTACAGTAAGTAAAGCCAAAGCATTATGTGCTTTTGGCTGAGCGGATCTTTGAGTCTGGAAATCACTGCTGGTTTTTCCTGCATCCCTGGCTCCACATTTTCCACATGAACACTCACTGGACAGCGATTTCCACACCTCTAATTCCACTTTTCCGGAAATCCGTATCACCTGCTGTCCGTGCTGCTGTACGCCTGAGCTGCCAACGCGCCAGCAGGCACCGGAGCCTGGCAGAGTGGCAGAGACAGGAGATGGGGGGAGATGGAGAGGAGTGAGAGAAGGAAGGAACAAGGAAACGGGGTCAGATTGTGAAGCAGGATGGGCAGAGTTGGAACAGTGATGGAGAAGGACATGGAACAGGAACAAGTTTGAAGCAGGGAAGTAGATTGAGAAAGGACCTGGTAGTTTGAGAAGTTTTAGATGTGTGACAGAGACAAAGACTAACAAGCGTGTTTAAGCAGTTATTATTATGTGAAAAATTTGTGCAAATTCAAGTGAGGAAAAAGACATTAGATTTTGTTTTCATTCAAATTAAGTGATAAGAAAATGTGTTTGTTTTTTTTACTTCGTCGATTAACTATTGCTATTTGCCTATCATTGCATTGTGTTTATGTGTATATGTACAACGGGGGAAATAGGTATTGAACGCACCAACATTTTTTTCAGTAAATATATTTCCAATGAGGCTATTCACATGAAATTTTCACCAGACTTTGGTATTAACTCAAGAAATCCACACATATAAAGAAATCCAAACATTAAAGTCCATAAATGAAGGTATGTGTAATAATGCAGAATGACACAGGAAAAACTTTATTACACATAACTTTATTTATGGACTTTAATGTTGTGAATTCTTTATATTTCCCTATTTCTTGAGTTAATACTGATGTCTGGTGAAAATTTTATGTGAATAGCCTCACTGGAAATATATTTACTGAAAAAAAAAATGTTGACGCGTTCAATACTTATTTCCCCCACTGTATATTTTGCATTAAAGACCAAATAAAGTTCCTGAATTGTAAAAAAAAAAAAAAAAAAAAAAAATGGCAGGAATATTGTTTTATGTATGTATGTTTGTTTACAATAGTAGACATCACAGTTTTAAAATTTTTTGTAGTGTATTCTAAGGAACATGCCACACCTAGAAAGAATTTTTGTGATGTCATTATTGATACCAGTATTGTATAACCTAAACATTTAATGGAGGACGTTATCAGAATGTTCAGTAAGGTTATCTCACAGGTTACACTTCGGTTTGACAAAAATAATGCTCCTGCAAAGTTCTGAAACCATGAATGCTTGCAGGAATATTCCCAGTTAGACATAAACGTTGCAGCAACGTTGTTAGAACATTTATAAACGTTATGTAGAAATGTTCTCGGAACACTACAAACGTGACAGACTAAACATTGTATTTATTTTTTGTTCACACTAGCGCTGTTAGCATGTTTTCCACAATGAAACACAAAAACAATAGATAGCATTTCTGTTATGAAATGTTATCTATTGTTTTTTGATGTATATTCCAATTAACCTGTTATTGTGAAACATTCCATCCATCCATCCATTTTCTATACCGTTTATCCTTCAGGATCACAGGGAACCTGGAGCCTATCCCAGAGAGCATGGGGCGCCAATCCTTTACAGGGCACAATCACATATGACACTTTGGACATGCCAATCAGTCTATCATGCATGTTGGGACTTTGGACTGGGGGAAACCAAAGTACCCGGAGGAAACCCCCACAGCACAGGGAGAACATGCAAACACAGTGCCGTGATGGGAATCGAACCCACAAACCTGGACATGTTAGGCAATCATGCTCACCACTAAGCCACCGTGTGCCGTGAAACATTAGTAAGTAAAAATAGTTGGCAGAGATATAGTACAGACAAATGTTTAGTATAGACAAATCATGTGTTTTGTTGTGCTAGGAACTGCCCACAACACCTGCCATTTTGGAGATGCTCTGACTCAGTCGTCTAGCCATCATATCATTTAGCCCTTGTCAAAGTCGCTCAGATCCTTACGCTTACCCATTTTTTTCTACTTCCAACACATAAACTCTGAAAACTGACTATTTAATTGCTGCCTAATAAATCCCACCCCTTTACATGTGTCACTGTAACGAGATAATCAATGTTATTCATGTCACCTGTCAGTGGTTTTAATGTTATGGCTGATCTGTGTATAAATGGCTAAAAATGACGGCATGTCGTTCTTTAATGAATAAATAAATAAATAAATCGCAACAGTTGATCAATGTGGTGGCATCAGAGGAATAAAACATTCCAGAACATGCTTTTAGTGGAAAACAATCAACTTCAAGGTGGCAACAGTAACTCTGCTTTATGTTGGGCCGCAGCATATTACCCTGTCAATTATTTTCCTTTAACAGCCTTCACCCAAAGTGATTTATTGCTTAACATAATGTACAGGACCCACTGCCCTGCATAGTTTGGAAATTTTCATACTACTCACTTGCTTCATTTAGTAAAATGGTGATCCTTAATGTCCAGTCATTTCAGGTGGAATATACGCACTATAACTATTGACAAGTAAAGGTACAGTTTTATACATTTATATGCGCTTGATGCTCTGTTTGGACAAATTCATCAATTTTCATTTATATTCAGAAAACACTTCTAAAATTCTTAAAGAAAAAAAAAGTTGCAATTTCTTTCCTAATACTTCATTACGCCTTCCTTCACCTGAACACCAGCTCTATTCCTGCCAGTAATGGAGAAAGATGCCACTGGTAACTGGAGACAGTTCCTGTCACTTTTAGCTCACTCTTCCACTGACTGGGTGACAATTCAGCTAGAGTTTCTGGTGTTTCACCTGCTGTTCCCAATAATCCCACAAGTTTCTATGGGATTGTGATTTTGCAGTCAGTCAAAGTGTCATCAGATTCGTCAAAAAAAGGCACACAGGTTTGGCTCCCTGCCCTCTATAGTCGACTTTCTGTAACACGAGTGTCAGTGTGGTGTTTTGATTGGACACGAAGCACATAAGGCAAACCTGAGTCTGGAAAACAAACCGACTATTTGCTTTTATGCTCAATTACAAGTATTCAGGTGAACAATAAGGTTCTGTTTAGTGGTGAATGTGAATGGTTTTCAGTCCAGGAGCTTGTTTTGAAATGGCACTCTGAAAACTTTATTTCCCCCAAGCTGGTGATTCCACTTAAACTGGCAGAACACAACACATCCTGATATACACTAATAGGAACACCTATACCCCTACTCATTCATGTAATTATCCAATCAGCCAATCATGTAGCAGCAGCACAATTCATACAATCATGCAGATTCAGGTCGTAAGCTTCGATTCATTTTCACATCAAATATCAGAATCCGGGAAAAACCTGATCTCGGAAGGATATCGTTACTTAAAATGACCACTCTTTACAACCATAGTGAGCAGAAAAGCATCTCAAAATGCACAACAACATCAACCCTTAAGGCAGATGGACTACAACAGCAGAACACCACAGTCTGAGGCTACAGTGAGCGCAGACTCACCAAAACCGGACAGCTGAAAGAGTTGAAAGAGTTCAGCTTATTATAAAGAGAGTAAGTTGATACAGCGTACTAACCTTTGCTAATGTTTACATAGTTGCTGCCCAGATAAACGTCTGAGCTTTCCCAAAATGTAGCTAGCTAGCTAACCTAGCTATGAGGCAGCACAGGTAAGATGAAGATATAATATATGTAGTGAACACTGCGAAAACCGACATCTTAGCAAAGTGAAAATATCTTGAATATAGTCCAATTGATCTAGTATTTCCTATTAGAAAATGACAAGAAAGCAAATATATGATTATTAAATGCATTTTGAGACATTTTTACTCAGATTTAAGCTTTAAGTTTTCTTATTAAGATAATGAATCATTTAGAAAGAAGCCGATCATTTTGCTTCATTCTAGAAAAATGGTCAGCCAATAGGATAATACACTATTTCCAGCTTGAAATGAGTTCAAACAAAGTCCAGACATAGGTTTAATAATCGTATATTTCGTCTATGAGTAATCTTATAACAGGAAATGCTAGATAAATTGGACGGCAGCACTTTACAAGAACAGTACATGAATAACCATGCGCTAATACCTGAATTAATCCTGAATTAAATATAAACTAATGATGAGTTAAGGCACACACTAATCACGACCGAATGAAGATCTAACCTTAACTACGACGTGAGTCTTATGAATTTATGCCTGAATAACGATCACCTTAAGTACATGTCTGTTAGTTCATGTATTAATGAACACATCGAGGTAAACTAAATCAAACACGCTCTATAAAAAAGAGTACGAATTAAACGTGTATCATTTCGAATTGTTCGTATAATTGGCCGTATGCAGCTGCGTACACAAACATCACTGGACGGCGTTGAAATGAACTGATTGGTGTTTATTATTCGTGTGTCTTTCTACATGTGATAAGGAGGATCAGTGTAAATTATGAAAGTTATCCAGCGCCATACAGTGATGTTTGTGTACGCAGCTGCACGCGGCAAATCATACAAAACAATTCGAAATGATGCATGTTTAATTCATATTGTTTCTTGTAGAGCGTGCTTGATTTCGTTTACCCCTACGTGTTAATTAATACATTAACTAACACACATGTACTGACATGTACTTAAGGTGGTCGTTATTCACACATGAATTTGTAAGACTCACTTAGCTCTTCATTAGTTTGTGATTAGTACATGCCTTAACTCATCATTAGTTCATATTTAAGTAAGGATTAATTCAGGGATTAATGCATGGTTATTCATGTACTGTTATTGTAAAGTATTACCAGTTTGACTATATTGAAGTGAAGTGTATTAGGTCAGTCGATTCGCAGTATAAATGACAATGAGAATTTCTTAATGAAGCACAGATTCAATAACCTTGACGCAGTCAGACTTGTATTCAACCCTCGAAATGGCGGTGGTCATACGGTGTGATGTCACATGAAACACAAGGATGCTTTGATGATATTCTGAAGCATTCACTGAAATATGTTCCAAAACCAAACTGCATGATTTTTGAGGAACACAAAAGAAAAGAAACAGCACACACCTATCATAGAAGCTTAAGACACGTATGAAGTCTGTGTATCAGCTTCAGTGGTCAGCTTCCTGCCTGTTTTATACCTGGATCAAGGATATCTCAGGAGAAACAGAAAAGGATGTGTGTGTGTGTGTGTGTGTGTGTGTGTGTGTGTGGTTTTAGAAGCTAATTATTAGCCTGGTCTAATGTGGATCGTTAGCAGTTAGGAAAGCCAGCTGAATCCATGAAACTGCCTTGAAGCAGTGTGCACCTTTTACAGACAAAAACTAACCAAAATGGGCCAAAATGTGTGTGTGTGTTTGTGTGTGTGTGTGTGTCTGTGTGTGTCTGTGTGTGTGTGTGTGTGTGTGTGTGTATGTGTGTGTGTTCATAAAAGATGAGAAAAAATTATGACAAAATGAGCCTGTGAGAGAGACTGATCACAAACAGGATGAATTTGTGTGTGTGTGTGTGTGTGTGTTTGAGAGAGAGACAGATACAATGTGTTTTTCCTCAGAAGAGCTGCTGGAAGCAGGTGATGCTGCCTGGAGACAGCATGAGAGGGCAGAGAGCACCAGAAAACGTGTGTGTGTGTGTGTGTGTGTGTGTGGAGGTTTAGTGGGAGAATTCTGCAGCACGACTGTGCTTGTTAATCATTAATACGTGGTAGCGAAAGGTTGACTTCGTTAACGGACAACCATGTGACTAATGCAGTGAGCTGTGCTTTGACCCTGACCCCAATGTGTGTGTGTGTGTGTGTGTGTGTGCGTGCGTTCTCATACCTGTGCATATCTGTGAGGTCATTCCTGGATTTGTTGGATTTTTATTATTTTTTTTGCATAATTGCTCCTAATACCAGGAAATCAGGGGTGTGTGTGTGTGTGGGTGTGGTTGAGTGAGTAATGTGAGTAATATGTGATCAAGTGAAAAACACAAGAAGGCACATTTCAGCTTCATATGCTCTTAAATTGAGAACTCATGTACAACCCCAATTCCAAAAAAGTTGGGACGCTGAGTGAAATGTGAATAAAAACAGAATTTCAATGATTTGCAAATCTTATGAACCCATATGTTATTCACAATAGAACATAGAAAACATATCAAATGTTTAAACTGAGGAAATGTACCATTTTAAGGAAAAAAAAAATAAGGTGATTTTGAATTTGATGGCTGCAACACGTCTCAAAAAAGTTGGGACGCAGGCAACATAAGGCTGGAAAAGTAAGTGTTACTGTTTTTATTTACATTTTACACAGCGTCCCAACTTTTGGGTATTGTAAACACGTCATCATACGTCTAATATTTGATCACGTATGGGCGAAAAAAACGTGGAAATTCAACATGTGAAAAATGACACGTGGAAAACTAAAACACAGGTGGCTTGTAGAAAAAATTGGAACGTTTGAAGTGAAATGAATCACCTGAGAAATTCAGATGAAAATACATGAATCGTGTGAAAATGACTTACTGTACAAGTATCTAAAAAAATTCAAGTGTAAACGTCATATGTGAACCATGTGATTATTCTCATGTGACGTTTGTGTGATTTTCTGTAAGGGGACATGTTGGGAATTTTTCTCCTGGGTATTAGTTTGAAGTAACAGAGTGAAAAGATAAGAATCACAGTGAGGCCAGTTAAAGGAACTGCATCATCATTATGGAACAGCAGCAGCAGTGTTCAGTTAAACCCACGACAGATGTGTTTGGATTTACAGCATTCTTTTATCTTAATGGCCGTTTAGTTAACCAGATTATATCAGCTACAATGACATTACTGACTAGAAGCCTTGCTGATCGTTTTTCAATTTCATCAAAGGCAACAATACAGTGAGCAGTGAAACTGCAGCAGATTCATTTCAACTTATTGTGGACAAAATTATGACAAAACAAAGAGCAGACAACTCTCCACATTATCAGCACCCCATTCAATCAGCCAGTTAAAGTTCTACAGAACATCTACTTCATTAAATACAAATCTTATACTTGAATTCATATCAAACTTGTATGTACATGTTGTATGTACATTTTTTATGATCAATTATTATTTTATTCATTTGTTTTGTTTCCTTTATGGCTGTTTTTTTTTTTTTTTTTTACTATTATATTTCATTTGCATGTGTGTCTTTATATAACTGAGATTTCTCTAGAACCCTTTAGTTAATTAAAAGAAACTTACAGTAAGAACAATCTTAGGATCCTAGAACATCCTTAACTAGTGTTTGAGAAAATACAGAAATATAACAGTTCTAAAACCTAACTAAGTATTCGAGAACAATCTTAATTAAGTATTAAGAACAATCTAAGAGAAAAAAAACCTAAAGGGTTCTAGAACATTGTTAACTAAAGAGTTCTGAAAAAAATCTTTACTAAAGGCTTCTAGAACAATCTTCACTAAAGGGTTTTTTAAAATCTTAACTAAAGGGTTCTAGAACAATCTTAAATAAATGTGTATACAACAATCTAAGGATTCTAAAAAAATCTTAACTAAAGGGTTCTAGAACAATCTTAATTAAAGGGCTTTAGAACGAACATAGAATTCTAGAACAATCCTAACTAAAGGCTTATTGAACAAGTAAGTTAATGGTTTGAATCTTAACAATCTCAGGGTTCTAGAACAATCTTAACTAAAGGGTTGTAAAACAGTTTTAGGATTCTAGAACAATCTTAACTAAGTGTGTGAAGAACAATCTAAGGGTTCTAAAAAAAAAACTTAACTAAAGAGTTCTGAAAAAATCCCAACTAAGGGTTCTAGAACAATCTTGTCTAAATGGTTTTTAAAATCTTAACTAAAGGATTCTAGAACAATCTTAAATAAATGTGTGTACAACAATCTAGGGATTCTAAAAAAAATCTTAACTAAAGGGTTCTAGGACAATCTTAACTAAAGGGCTTGAGAACAAACATCGCATTCTAGAACAATCCTAACTAAAGGCTTATTGAACAAGTAAGTTAATGGTTTGAATCTTAACAATCTCGGGGTTCTAGAACAATCTTAAATAAATGTGTGTAGAACAATCTAAGGTTTCTAAAAAATCTGAACTAAACGGTTCTAGAACAATCTTAATTAAAGGGCTTGAAAACAATTTTAAATAAAGGATTTTAGAACAATCTTAACTAAAGTGTTAATATAAGGGCTCTAAAAATCTTAACTAAATGGCTTCAGAACAAACTTAGGATTCTAGAACAATCTTAAATAAATGGTTTGAGAACAATCTTAGTGTTATAGAAAAACCTTAATTAATTGTTCTTAAAACAATTTTAACTAAGTAATTCTAGAACAATTTTAGCTAAATTGTTTGAAAGAGTCCTACAACAATCGTAATTAAAGGGTTTTAAAATAATCTTACCTAAAGGGTCCAAGAACAATCTGAGGATTCTAGAACAATCATAACTAAAGGGTTTGAGAACAAGGGTTCTAAAAAAAAATATTAAATAAAGAGTTGTAGAACAGTCTTAACTAAAGGGCTCTAGAACTATCCAAACTAAAGGGTTTGAGAACAAACGTAGAATTCTAGAACAACCTTAATTGAATGTTCTAAAACAGGCTTAACGAAGTGGTTCGAGACCAATCTTAAGTAAAAGGGTTCTTGAAGAATATTGTTGTTGAACCCTTTAGTTAAGTTAATTGTAGAACACTTTAGAAAGGATAAGTTAAGATTCTGGAACCTCAGTAGTGACATGGCTGTAGGTCCTTTTGGTACCAAGTCTCACCCTTGCTTCAGTGGATAATTAACACTTGGACTCTGTAGATTTGTACTTAAGAGCTGTTGCTGCTGTTGTAATCGTAAACACTGTCTTGTACTCATCCCAGAAATCTGCTCATAGTGAACATCCTGTAAACACGATCAGTACTGTCTGTCTTTCTTGTTCTACTAATGATCTATAATCCCACTATCCGGTGTGACCCAGAAATGGACGAGTTGCCTTTAGAGTCTAGTTCCTCTCGAGGTTCCTTCCTCGTGACGTCTCAGGAAGATTTTAATTGTCAATCTCACCTCTGGCTTGTACCTTAGTGATCTAAATCTACATCCTGATGTCTGTAAAGCTGCTTTGTGTATTTGTGTAGTTGTAGTTAGAGAGTGTCTGTATTATCTGTTGTGTTGCACAATAGTCCAAGAGGTTGATTTATTTAACACTGCGTGTGGATGGTATTGACTTGTCTTCACTGGATGTCTGACAGATCTATGATAACATTTCCAGCTATTTCACGACCAACCCATGATACGAGACTCCAGCTTGGTTACAGAGTAGAGTAATGTGTTAATACCGCGAAAACTAACAGAGATGTTGTGCATTATTAATAGCTGAACAGTATCCTACAACTGCTTCAAAAATGTTGATCATTGGACGTTTTATGCACTAAGCAATCACTGCCTGCTCTATGTAGCAAAAGGGGCGGAGCCACCAGAGGGCGCTGTAGGTTCCAGATACCAAAATGTGACCCATACACTTAGAATGTTTAAAGTTGGTTGTTGAGGCTGTTCCACCATGGTTCAAAGATGTGAGGCAGCACCTGAGAACTTGCCATTTCGGTATCAAGAAGAGATTACCATGCTACAAAAAACACGTACTGCATCCTCAGTGCATAGTGTGTAGAACTGTATATAGTGTATAGTACTGTATATAGTGTATAGTACTGTATATAGTGTATAGTACACCATTTGAGACAGTTATAATGCTAACAGAAAGCCTTGTGTCAGTCCTCAGCTTCTCTGCAGCAGTATAAACGTTAGAACCTGCCGTGACTAGGCTGAAAGGAAGAGCTCTGAGAGGCCCTTGTTCTTCTCGTCACAGTCCAGTGTGTTGCCGTGGTGTCTGTCTGCAAATACGCGCCTGGCGTCACCGAATCGGATCGGCTTCGAGCGGAAAGAGAAACAGCGTGAGACTGGGGTGGGGGGGTGGGGTGTAGCGTTATGGGGTGTAAGCAAAGGGGGAAAAAAGAGGACGAGAATGTGTGAGGGAGAGAGGCACAGAGAAAGGAAAGAGCGAGAGCAAGAGATTGAGGGAGTGAACAGAAAAGTAGACGAGAGGAAGAGAATGTGTGGGAGAAAAATGCAGCGAGGAAGAAAAACAAGAGCATGAAAGGAAAAGGGGAGAGGAAAAAGAGAGAGAGAGAGAGAGAGAGAGAGAGCAGTGCCTCCGTCTGGCCTTGTATCTCACGCTACAGCATCCGCAGGCTAACAAAGTTTACAGCCTTATCTCTAATTGCATTTCCATCACAATTTCATCACCACACACACACACACACACACACACACACAAACAGGGCGCTGATTGGCTACTCATATCACCACGGCCGAGAAACAGAGGGCACATGATGAATTAACGGAATACTCCAGTGTGTTTAAACCTCTTCTCTCTTCTAATGGAAGTTGTTGAAATCTATCATTTAATATGTGACCTATGGTCAATGGTCTGCACTTATATAGCGCTTTTCTAACATTAGCGGTTCCAAAGCGCTTTACACTGTTTCTCATTCACCCATTCACACACACACTCACACACCAATGGTAGCAGAGCTGCCATGCAAGGTGCTAACTTACCATCGGGAGCAAGTTGGGGTTCAGTGTCTTGCCCAAAGACACTTCTAAGGCATGTGGAGTCACGTGGGCCGGGAATCGAACCGCCAACCCTACGATTACGCTCTACCACCTGAGTCACAGCTGCCCAACTTACATCATACCATGAACTAAGGGCTCGCGTGAGGAACAGTTACTCATCCTACCTTCATTTTCAAAGAGTGGGTGCTAGCAGGCAGATCAGGGCCGCAGGTGCAGTGTGCAAACTATAACATGTTCGCGTAATCCAAACAAACACCTGGCTGCCTCCGAGCTAAAAACTTCTCAACTTTTAACTTCACCACAAGAGGATTGGGTTATCACTGCTCAGCATTTCCAGCTCTGTCTCCAACATGATCAAATTGGCTTTAGGTTAACCTAACAGCTTCAGTGGACACAGAGGACGAAAATTAGTATATGATGTGGTCAGTTTTTAGACGGCAGGGCTAAACTCTTAACCTGATGCTACCACCACCATGCTTTATCGCAGAGATAGTGTTCTCAGGGTAAAAGACCAGTATTGGGTTTTTGCCAAACTTACCGAATCTGAGTTGTGGGTCTTTCACCATTGGGTCCTTGGTTGCTTCTCTGACTAATGTCCTCTTTATCCAGTCACTGGCTTTTGGTAGACGACTTTGTTGTCCTTAAAATTTTTTTTTTTTTTTTAGTAAGAGATTTAATGGTGCTTTACAGAATGTTTACAGTTTGGGATATTTTTTTTATTTTTATAACCAAACCCTGATTGATACATTTCTGGAACTTTGTCGCAGACTTGCTTTGAAGGCTCCTCGGTCTTATATGATGTAATATTTTACGCCTGATGTAAAATTTAAAGTACCGTGGAGCAGATGCACTGTGCTGCATTTCTTCTGGTGCAATTTAATTTAATATACTATAATATAATATATTATGTGTATTTTGAATTGCCATCTTTTTTGCTTTTGAGTAATAATTAGTGTATTTCAATATGAATTTTTATTTCTTTTTCAATATATACAGAAGCCTGGGGGGTTCAAATAATGGAACAATCTGCTAGGGCTAGCTGGGCTAGATATTGGAGTGTGGGAGATGCCAGCGATTTTACCCCAGCTGTATGGGAAATTCTGCTGAGTGGAAAATTCTGCCATTTCATCCTAAAAGCAGAGTTGTCTCGGCAAGCGAGAATTTAATTTCTGAACACCTTTAACTTAAGCGAAAGCATTCTACAAAACATATGTTTCGCATAAAGGTTGATCGAATAAACTCAACGACTGCCCTCGTGGAATTGGAGTAAACACGTTTTCTGTTTCTTGTTCTCAGTACAGGGGGATGTGTTGACATCCGGTGCCTGTGGTAATCACACATATGCTACAGATACGCTGAGTAGAGATCAGGCTGAAACATTTCATCATAGTCCTTTAATCCAACCAAAAAAAAAAACAAACAAGAGACAAAACGGAAAACAAAACAAAACTGGGCAAACGCTGTAGATTCGATGCTGTTACACTTTCACGTGTGATAATGAATAATAACTGGGATATTAATCTAATAATTGCCATCTGTAATCGTTGCACACAATCTATCCTGCAGTGACAGCAACTATGGTGTCTGCTGTCTTGGAGAGATGTGCAGAAGCAGATCTATTCCAGACGTGTGTGTGTGTGTGTGTGTGTGTGTGTGTGCGTGCTTGTGTTCGTTCCAGTGCTAAACTGTTCCAACGCGTCTCAGCCTGCGTGCTTCTCAAGCCTTTCTGCACGTATCCCAGCATGCACCGGGTCTAGCTGCTCCTCGCTCTAGGGACTGCGTGACCACCATCAGTCACGGTTCTGCGTCTCAGGCGCAAACACATACGCGCACACACACGCACACACACACACACACACACACACACAGAGTGAGAGGCTTGCCGTGAAATCCTACTCCCCTGAGCAGGGGTGAAATGCGGGTCTGGCTCGCAGTGACCTCTTCGGTTTCCATGGTTACGGCGGACTATAAATAAAACAGGGTTTTTCTCCAGGCAGTTTGGTGGGCCTGCTAGTACTACACTTCCCTCTCTTTCTCGCTCTCATTTCCACCCTCTCTGTCTTTGTGGCGTTGTGGTTTCTCGGTACATGGTGCTGTGTGTCCTTCTCCTGTTAGCTGGGCGCAATCAGCCGAGCGCATAAAGACAAAGAGGCTTTCTGAGGAAGGCCTCTGTGTGTGTGTGTGTGTGTGTTGGCTGTATTTGTAATGGAGCGAGATCTTCTCTTTCAGAGTGTGACGCATGGGCGTGTGTGAACAGTGAGCTATAGATTACTGCAGGCCACACGGTGTGCGTGTGTGCCTGTGTGCCTGTGTGTGTGTGTGTGTGTGTGTGTCAGTGCCTGTAATAGCAGGATGGACTCTCTTCCGTTTCACTGCCACTCTGACTCACGCCTGCATTTCTGTGTGCGTATGTGTGAGGCCAAAGATAGCAGTGAGTGAGAGCTGTCTCACTACTCCCAGGTTGTGTATTTAAATTCAGTCTAGACACACACACACACACACACCCACACACACACACACACACTATATTCTATACAATCTTATAGAGCACATAGACCTCTTTCCTTTATTATCCACATTTCCACACAGGTTCTGGAACATTCTAAAGAGTGGGAATGTGTGTGTGCATGGTGTGTGTGTGAGTGTGTGTGTGCATGGTGCCTTATGATGGAGCGCCGCACCTCATACCCAGTATTCCCGGGATAAGCTCTGGATCCCCAGTGACCGGGTCCCCGGTGACCCTGAGCAGGATGAAGAGGTTACCAAACATTGGTCAGTTTAATTTCACTCAACAGTGTTCACCGTTTTTTTGTACTGTTTTATTTTTTCTTTACTGCTCAAATACTCCAACAAACTTTGCAGCAACAGCTGTCATGTCCCTCTTCTGAGAATACGTTTCATCCTTTCTCTCTTTCCCTCTCTCTCTCTCTCTCTCTTCTTCTTTCTTTCATTGTCGTGCTCTCATGTTGTTTTCACAGAGAAAAAAAAAGAGTCCTGGATTGAAAAATGGTGTGAGATTTTGAGGAAAATTCTGTTGAAATCATTGGTCTGGTTTTGTGTTGGCTTACCAGTGGAAAGTGTGATCTCCATCTATCACTCTCACGCTCTATCAGACTCTCTCTCTCTCACTCACTCACTCACTCACTCTCTCTCTCTCTCTCTCTCTCTCTCTCTCGGCTGTGGGCTGTAAGGGGTTAAGTGCGTTCCTGCTGCAGTCCCCTCGGCCCTCGGCCTCCTGCCCTCGCTCTGATTAATCATGGAGGGGAAACGACGCAGTAGACCGTTACACGCACACACTTTCTCACTCGCACATTCTCTCTCTCTCTCTCTCTCTCACACACACACACACACGGTGGATCATTTTTCTTGCAGAGATTCGTTCTCTCGTTCTCACAGCAGACCGTTCCGCTCTTGCCTGCAGGGGAGATTGGGGTGGGGGGTGTGGGGGGCACTCTGTGTGTGTGTGCATGTGTGTGTGTGTGTGTGTGTGTTTGCGGGTGGAATGAAGCAGCACATCCACAGTGGCCCTGTCACATGTTGCAGTTGCACAAACACACTTTCACTGACACACACACACACACACACACACAAACAGCGCACACACTCTCTCTCTCTCTCACCAGGGGTCAGTGGAACTGAAGATCAGCTCAGCTCAGTCCACCAGGCGCTGCAATGTTTTTTCCCCTCTCTCTCCCTCTCTCTCTCGTTTTCTCTTTCCCTTTTTTCTCTCTGGGTGACAGAGAAAGAGAGAAAGCGAGCGACGGGAGGGGGTCACAGAGCCGGCTCTCTTCCTGCACACAACACATTCTTTTTATCTCCCTTCAGAGAATCCCACTGCAGTGGGGGAGTGTGTGTGTGTGGGTGGGTGGGTGGGTGGGTGTGTGTGCTTTGAGATGTTTACGAGGCCTGAGTACCCCTGTCCCTCCGACCCTGAGGCCCACCCCCACCCCTCTTCTCTCTCCGGAAGCTTCTCTAGAGCATCTGAGCATGACGGCAAAACAGTCACACCCTTTGTAGATGTTGAGAGAGAGAGGGGGAATTTGCTTTCTGCGAGGATCCCAAAAGGTGTGTGTGTTTGTGTGTGATGTTGGCAGTAAGGACGGGCAGAACGGGCGGGTCATTCAGAGCTCCAGGTAGCAGAGCAGAGCCACGCAGCAGCGTCTAATCAAAAGCGCACACTATAGAGGAGGATTCGCAGCGTACCGTTATCAGTCACCACCAGAGCTGATGAGGTTACCATGACACATGTTTGACTTTTCCACAATACTGATTAAAATCTCAATCTAAACGCTTACGCAATCCGGTTGACTCGTTTTCCATTGTGTTGAGATTCTCCACAAGGGGGCGCTATACATGGTCAGGACCTGAAAGACATATTATGCGCTAGACATATTAGCAGAGGTAATATGCGTTAATATGCTAATATGCGCTAGACATATTAGCAGAGGTCAGGACCTGAAAGAAATCTAGCGTAAATTGGAAAATAAAGTATATAGTTTAGAATTGCAAAAGCATATGCAAGACTTCGCAAGTCAGAGAAAAGAAACAAAGAACTTTATAAAGAGGTGGAAACAGGGAACAGGTGAAAACATTGAGTGAAACATGAGTAGATAAGGAGTGATAGGATAGTAAGATTTACATGTACAGAATGTATATTTACAACATTTAGCAGAAGGAAAAAAGCATTTCTTTTTACTATAGGCATATTTTATGCTTCAAAATGAGGAGACAACTCTAGCATGACCATCTGAAAGTGTTAGCGCTATATTCCGCATGCTAGATGTAGTGCTAGATCAAGCTTCCCAATTAGATAAAGCATTGTTACATCACGTAGGCTACAACACAACACCTTATGTAAACTATTGACTTTACTTTAAAAGTCCAAGACAGTTTGAGGAAAATGACCAATTAAACTGAGAAATCTAGCTAAATAATTAACATTGCATACTCCAGATTGAGAGCCAACACCTAGCTAGCTGTTTGTTTGCCAAAACGATGTCTGCCTAGCGTTACCTTACTTTATAGCTCTACAGATTTTATCCTTAATTCCACTTACCACATATACCACAGCCTCCTCTTTAAATATTTTTTGCATCCTTTCCTGGTTTCTTCACAAACTTGTCCCACTGAGCAAGATGGTGCCCTTTTAGGAGTTTCCTGGTATCCTGTTGTAGACCCCAAGCTACTACCTGTCCTGTAGTGACGCCTCTGTTTAGGAAAGATGCTCTTATGCAGAACGACTTTCAGAAGTGCTTTGTAGTCTCCATCAAAACATATCCTCAAGCTAGTACAATGAGGGTCTAATGACATCATTAAGCTAAAACCCTGTTAGAGATTGGCTAGAACTGCACCAAGCTAGAATGGCAATTTGGGGAGGAAAAAAAATAAAGCTCAAGCAACCTGTTCACAATAACCATAACAACTCTTAGTTAGTATTGGCTAACTAAATAGCCTAGGTTGCTAGGCTAGGCTAGGTTAGATTTCTTATAATCAGTAATAAAGATGAAATAAAGACTGCATTGCCGCAGTTTACCAGCAGTTTCATTGTTTTGCCGCAGCTGCCAGCAGTTTGGCACAGTTTGACGCAGTTGGGCAGCAGTTTGACTGGTTTGACGCTCATTGCGAGGAGTTTGATGCAGTTTGCCAGCAGTTTGACGCAGTTTGCCAGCAGTTTACCAGCAGTTTGATGCAGTTTGTGAGCAGTTTGGCGCAGTTTGCCAGCAGTTTGACGCAGTTTGCCAGCAGTTTACCAGCAGTTTGATGCAGTTTGTGAGCAGTTTGACGCAGTTTGCCAGCAGTTTGATGCAGTGTGCCAGCAGGTTGACTGGTGTGACACAGTTTTCCAGCAGTTTCACTGGTTTGACGTAGTTTGCCATCAGTTTGACACAGTTTGCCAGCAGCTGGTCTGGTTTGACACAGTTTGCCAGCAGTTTGCCGCAGTTTGATGCAGTTTGCTAGCAGTTTGACTGGATTGACGCAGTGTACAAACAGTTTGATGCAGTTTGCGAGCAGTTTGATGCAGTTTGAGCAGTTTGCCAGCAGTTTGACGCAGGTTGACTGGTTTGACACAGTTTGCCAACAGTTTCACGGTATAACAGTTTGCCGTCAGTTTGACTGGTTTGAAGCAGTTTGTCAGCAGTTTGATGCAGTTTGCCAGCAGGTTGACTGGTGTGACAAAGTTTTCCAGCAGTTTCACTGGTTTGACGCAGTTTGCCAGCAGTTTGACGCAGTTTTCCAGCAGTTGGTCTGGTTTGACACAGTTTGCCAGCAGTTCGCCAGCAGTTTGCCGCAGTTTGATGCAGTTTGCTAGCAGTTTGACTGGTTTGACGCAGTTTGCCAGCAGTTTCACTGGTTTGATGCAGTTTGTCAGCAGATTGCCACAGTTTGACTGATTTGACGTAGTTTGCCAGCAGTTTGATGTAGTTTGCCATCAGTTTGAGGCAGTTTGAGGCAGTTTGACAGCACTTGGACTGGTTTGACAGTTTGCCAGTAGTTTGACGCAGTTTGCCAGCAGCTTCACTGGTTTGATGCAGTTTACCAACAGTTTGACGCAATTTGATGCAATCTGCCGGCAGTCTGATGCAGTTTGCCAGCAGTTTGATGCAGTTTGTGAGCAGTTTGATACAGTTTGCCAGCAGGAGGTTGACTCGTTTGACACAGTTTGCCAGCAGTTTCACTGGTTTAACACAGTTTTCCAGCAGTTTGACGCAGTTTGCCATAAATTTGATGCAGTTTGCCAGCACTTGGACTGGTTTGACAGTTTGCCAGCAGTTTAACTTGCTTGACGCAGTTTGCCAGCAGTGTAACTGGTTTTATGCACTTTGCCAGTAGTGTGCCAGCAGTTTGACTGGTTTGAAGCAGCGTGCCAGCAGTTTGACTGGTTTGACGCAGTTTGCCACAGTTTGACTAGTTTGACGTAGTTTGCCAGCAGTTTGACTGGTTTGACGCAGTTTGCCATCTTTGACGCAGTTTGACACAATTTGCCAGCAGTTTGACGCAGTTTGTGAGCAGTTTGACACAGTTTGCCAGAAGTTTGACGCAGTTTGCCAGAAGGTTGACAGGTTTGACGCAGTTTGCCAGCAGTTTGACGCAATTTGCCAGCAGTTTGACGCAATTTGTGAGCAGTTTGACACAGTTTGCCAGCAGTTTGACACAGTTTGTGAGCAGTTTGACAGCAATTTGACACAGTTTGCCAGAAGTTTGATGCAGTGTGCCAAGAGTTTGACTGGTTTGAAGCAGCTTGCCAGCACTTTGACTGGTTTGAAGCAGTTTGTCAGCAGTTTGACTGGTGTGACGCAGTTTGTCAGCAGTTTGACTGGTGTGACGCAGTTTGTCAGCAGTTTGATTGGTTTGACGCAGTTTGTCAGCAGTTTGGTTTGAAGCAGTTTCTCAGCAGTTTGACTGGTTTGAAGCAGTTTGCCACAGTTTGATGAAGTTTGCCATCAGTTTGACTGGTTTGACGCAGTTTGCCAGTAATTTGACTGGTTTGCCGCAGTTTGCCAGCAATTTGCCAGCAGTTTGCCGCAGTTTGCCAGCAATTTGGCTGGTTTGACACAGTTTGCCACAGTTTGCAAGCAGTTTGCCAGCAGTTTGCAAGCAGTTTGCCGCATTTTGCCAGCAGTTTACCAGCAGTTTGCCAGCAGTTTGACGCAGTTTGCCAGCAGTTTGGCACAGTTTGTGAGCAGTTTGATGCAGTTTGCCAGCAGCTTGCTGCAGTTTGCCAGCAGTTTCACTGGTTTGACGCAGTTTGCCATCAGTTCGCCATCAGTTTGCCAGCAGTTTGCCAGCAGTTTGCTGCAGTTTGCCAGGTTTGACACAGTTTGCCAGCAGTTTGACGAAGTTTGCCAGCAGTTTGACTGGTTTTACACAGTTTGCCAGCAAGTTGCCAGCAGTATTATGCAGTTTGCCAACTCTTTAAAAGCAGCTGCATTCCACCAGCCTTGTGGTCGCTTCCCGTAGGATTGCATATCAAATGTGCGATGGTGGTTGAGATCAAATCAGCAAGTATGAAAGCACCCTTAGTTGCTTTAATGAGGAGGTGTGCCTTCATAATTTGTTTAAAAACAGACTCAGCTGTTCAGAAAGCCGAGTGAAGTTCATTCCCCTACATGAGTTCTGGAACAGAAATTTTTTTTTTGATGTATGTTTTCCTAGTACCTTGAGAGGCCTTGGGTCAAGACAAGCCATGCTATTGGCTTTAAGCAAACATAGTGTAGAGTGGGGTTGCAGTGTTTAAAAGCCAAAAGCAGGATAAAGTCCTCCATCCCTCCATTAGCATGGTGACAAAAGAGGTGGACCTGAAAATCTGCAAGAGACAAGAAGAAGATATGCATTGACCACAGCAAGGCTTAACACATCGATGAAGGCAGGACCAGAGACTGGCACACGAACAGTATTTCAGTCAGAGACCAAAATACGTGCTTCTTTCCTAATGAACATCTGACACCTTTGGCTCGTTGCAAAGGAAACAGGAAAAATCAAGCCATTAGCAAAGCATAGCAAAAGCTCCAAATCCACTCTAGTTAAAACCAGATAAGCCACCAGTAGCAGAGTTACTCATGTCAGCAGAGGAGGAGGTGGAGGACCTATGATGTATACTGGGTAGGAGAGGAAAGAAAACAGAGCAAAGAGGAAAAGAATGAAATAATGGAAGGAAAAACTTCCTCCTCCAGAACATCTGGTGAAAAAAAGATCACTTTAACAATCCCAGAGTAGTAAATGTGGTTCTTTTATGTAATACATGTACTATTTTTTATAACTGTAAATATTTAATAAAGATGTTTTAAAACCACACGTTAAATAAATCTGCATTTTAAAAAAACTAATAATTAACATTTGCGAATTTTACTTTTAGGTTTGGTTTAAAAAAAAAAAAAAAAACTCCCTCCAAAAATATACTGTATATTTGGTTAAACATGGTTGAACTCCGCCCACTTTTCAGGAGAGATCCGCTTTTCCTGTGCTAGGAGAGAGCAGGACAGTACAGAGGACACAGGACAAAATGATAATATTAGCTGTTTTGCAATACACACCAGGCTGAAGTGCATTACAGAGTCCTGATGTGTAAAGTTCTCCTGAAGCAGTATGTTCCAGTATAAAGCACTTTACTCAGATGAGGCAGGCCTATTGTTTTTCTTTAACTCAGAATAAAAGTGATACATGACTCCATTTTATTTTATGAGTAGGATTACATGAGAGCACTTTGTAATATACGGTCAACTCTAATGATTGACACCCTTGATGAAGATGTGTGGAATATTTTTTTAAGCATAAACATACAGTATAGACACACTATGGAATTATTTCAACACAAACAAAGCATCACGAATAATGAAATAATGTATAGCCACCTGGTTAGCTAGTACAGCATTAAGTGCATTAATACATTACAAGAAAAACCGAATTGAACTCCCAGACTCCGTGGAGCCATATCATTATTGTTTTCTACAAAGTTTCTGGTATCATGGTGTTCTTGCCTTGCCAATTTAAGGTGTACCTCATTTCGGCTGATGCTTTTATCCAAAGCAATTTACAATTGAGACAGGATTCGATTGAGCAGGTGAGATTTATTTGCCATGCTCTGGCTAGTATATTTATTTTCTCTTGATATTTTAACTGTGAGGTGATTGGGTGCCATGCTAGCAGGGGAGTTGCAATATATGGCCAAACATTTGCCAAACCTTACCATCATACCAATATTTGGTTCTTCCCAAAACTGTTGAAAACACACAATTATATACAGTAGAATGTCTTTGTATGGTGTAGCGTAACAATTTCCCTTCACTGGAATGAAGAGGCCCAAACATGTTCCAGCATGACAGTGCCCCTGCGCACAAAGTCAGCTCCATGAAGACATGGTTTACCAAGGTTGCAGTGGAAGAACTTGAGTGTCCAACACAGAAACCTGACCTCAACCCCACTGAACACCTTTGGGATGAACTGGAACACTGATTGCACCCCAGACTTTCTCAACCAACATCAGTGCCTGATCTCACTAATGCTCTTGTAGCTGAATGATCACAAATCCCCACAGCCACGCCCCAAAATCTAGCAGAAAGCCTTCAGCTAAGAGTGGAGCTTATTGTAACAGCAGAGGGGGACTAAATCTGGAATCACAGTTTAGTATGTTAGCACTTTGACTAATTGGCCTGTGTGTTTTACAGGGAGTACATATAAATTCCTTGGGCAGTTCTACCCATCCAATCAAATTAGCATTCACAATTTGATTTGTCTACATGCATAATAATAAATTAAAACTGGTTAGCATTTTTAAATGAAGATTTAAAAGTAATAAAGGAATGTTGCATCGTTTACCACACTGCAGGATTGAACTTTCATCTTACAGTTTAGCGATACTTGTAGAGGATCTTAGACCCTCCTTTTAATCTCCTTTATATCCTGTGCATGTGGACATCCCTATTTACTTAACACCACATACTCAAATCAAGAGGCTGAGATGACCATCATAACATACAGATCTTGGCTTCTTTTAAACATTTCTATGTTGATTTCTGTGTCGATGTGTGTTAGGGCCAAAGCTTTAAATATCCATTTCCAGGTCAGCAAACATCTATCCCTTTTGTGTTGGAGGCTCTTTGGTTTTTCCCCATAGTAATGCACAAATATATTTTTTATAAAAATATTTTTCTAATATTTTGAGATACTGGATTTTTGATTTCCATAAACTGTAAGCCGTAATCATCAAGATTAAAAGAAAAAAAGGCTTGAAATATTTCACTTTATGTGTAATGAATCTAGAATATATAAAAAATTCCACTCTGTGAATTAAATTATGGAAAAAAGAGAACTTTTCCATGGTTTTTTGAGATGTTCCTGTATGTTAAAGGGATTTTTTATTTTTATTTTATTATTATTATTATTATTATTATTATTATTTTTACGTGTGCAACCTCATATGTATACCCCATGGAAACAAGAACTGTACAAATATAACACCTAGAGACCAAAAAATAAAATATATCATTAAAAGTAGAAAATATATAAAATCATTTAAAAATATATATCCAAGGAATACATTTTGTCCATATTTATTTTTAAATAATTGTAATAATTTTAGCACTAATAATCTTTACACGTCTCACAATTATTTTGAAAAAGTTATCAAATAATTTTGCTACAGGAAAGATAGACAGTATCTTTAGATGGATGAGTGGAAAATCTGAATCATTGTGTGTAATATTTATTTTATATAATCATTTCTTGTAAAAGGAACCAATAATTCCATTTAGTTGACTATATTTGTTACTAACAGCCTATATATATATATATATATATATATATATATATATATATATTTAAAAAAAATAACAAAATGGCAATGTAGGTAACAATGTCTGTGTAACAATGTCTGTTTTAAATGCTATACAAATAATTGAAAAGCTCCTTGTGCATTCTTTAACTGATCTAACAGCAGATATCATCTAGATCACAGAAGTTCTTTATAGTTTTATCAGGATCTTCGTTTGCCAGGGTGCGATAAGGTGTCTCTAACCGGCCTGGTCAAACACAATGCGGCAGTATGTAAAGACATTTAGAAAGCAGTATTTGTTACTTACATATTCCTCTTCTGGACAAACTGAAATTTTTGACAGCCCGATCAAAAAAAATCTGTTTTTTTTCTAGACAGATGTAGCTGGCAATGTGATCTTAGCAAACAGGGAACTAGTCTTGAGGCAGTTTGTCATGACTTTGGGTAACCAATCCTGTCCCAGCCATGTTCAGCTGCCTCCATCTTACTTTACGACCTACAATATCCACTGGGGCGAGACCTGCCATAGCATCCAGTCCAAGTGCAAAGTGCCAGAGGCCAGACTGCCAGGCAATCAGACATAGGCTAAGGAAGCTGGAGGCGAGTTTTCCAGATCGACTTCACAAAGTCCACTAGGACAAAGGACTCGCAGCGAAAATCTTAAAGCCATGGTAAGCTCTTCCTACATGATATTATTTTCAAATAAAAAAAAATGAAAACCCATAGATTATCAAGCTGTACAATTGACTATGAATACAAAAACAGTTTGTCTTGATTCCACAGACTGCATTGAAAAAAAAAAAAAATCATCTATAGGCATTAATACTTGAGAGTCAGCCACCTGTTCTTTACAATCACTATTTCTTGAATGTTATGTTGTTTACAATCCATATTTTCTGATTGTTGCATTCTTTACATGCCATCTTTGTTTAATATGTAATAAAATATGCTTTAAAACTCTAAACCTGTATTTGCTTTCTGTCTCTATCGTATTTTATAATACTAATCAATCATTGTATTTCAAGGTAAATCAAAAGGGTTAAAAAGTAAATAACTTTATATACACTACCTTAAACTAGCAGTTGTATTCTTCTGTGCAAACTTTGAGATGCAAAACGTTCAAATTCAATTGAATTTTATTTGTATAGTGCTTTACAGAAATATATAGATTCCGGATAATATTTTAAATTTATAAATTTATTCCTAATGAGCAAGCCAGAGGCAACGGTGGGAAGGAAAAATTCCCCGAGACATTTACATACATTTATTCATTTAGAAGACGCGTTTATCCAAAGCAACTTACAAATGAGGAAATACAAGCAAAGCAATACATCAAGAAGAGAACAAATGGTAAATGGTCTGCACTTTTATCCAAAGCACTTTACACTGTGTCTCATTCACCCATTCACACACACACACACACTCACACACCAATGGTAGCAGAGCTACCATGCAAGGCGCTAACTTGCCAATCGGGAGCAACTTGGGGTTCAGCGTCTTGCCCAAGGACACTTCGGCATGTGGAGTCATGTGGGCTGGGAATCGAACCACCAGCCCTACGATTATTGGACAACCCACTCTACCACCTGAGCCACAGCCACCCAATAACAATATGAGGAAGAAACCTTGAGAGGAACCAGATTCAAAAGGGAACCCATCCTCATCTTGGTGATACCAGATAGTGCGATTATAAAACAATTCTCTTCTATAACGGTATACTATATAGTCCAAAAGTGCAAACTGTCTTAACAGGAACTTATGAGCAGCTTATGAGTCTGAACATCAGAGTCATTTCTGAATTCATTACACAGTAGTTTTAACTTCAAATCTACTGTATCGACCTGAAGTTATTAACTGCTCAGTGATGGAGACTTGGAATGCAAACTGTTCTTAGCTACGGCAGTCCCGAGGCTATTCAAGGATGAACATCCACAGCCATCAAATTAAATACATATTGTGAGCTGCTAAAGTAGTACATATACTGTATATTGTAGTGAAATTTTGGCAATAGAAGCGTAAAAAAAAAAAAAAAAAATGCTACTTATTTTTCCACTTGCATTGCAAAACTGCATCATCTTAACATTAAGGACTGCAGCTTTAAAAGCAGAAAGTATTTTTGTTCCCCGCCGCTGTGACGCCTGTAGACCGAAACGTGCAACTTTGAAACCCAACAAGTTTTATTTGCATATTTGATACAATATCATATTTACAAAGCACATTCGATAACATAAGTAGAAAACATCTAGAAACATCTTTGGCCTTCATTGACTGGATAAAATTGGAGTATGTACAGTACTGTGCAGAAGTTTTAGGCACCCTATTTTGTTTAGTGCAAACTTTGTTATAGATTTTATTTATTTATTTTATGACTTCTACATTATCGAAAAACAGTTTAGATTTCCAAACATTAGTTTTTAGCACAAAATTAAATGTTTCAGAAAAATGCTTGTGTGTCAGTAAAGAAGGCAGCATATTATGTAAGAGACACTTTTCAGAGGAGAAAAAAATAATTGCTGTTTATGGTATTTTTTTTTTTTTTTTAAAAATGTAGAAACATGTAATTGAATCATTTTGAAGGCATCTTTGCTCTACAGCTTTTCTTTGCAGGTGCCTAAAACTTTTGCACGGTACTGTATATATATATATATATATATATATATATATATATATAGTAAGGGCTTAGAGGACCTACAGTGGATATTACACCTTGTTAAAAAGAAAAGAAAAGATGATGCACTGCTAAAGTCCAGGATGTGCGTATCGACTTGCTGCAGTGGAGTGAGTGAAAGGGTTTTGATATCATATACAGTAGATCAGGTTTTAGTTCTACCTCTTCGACACCATAGTCTGCTTCATAGCCGTACACCAAGCTGAAGGAAGTCCCATGTGTAGTGGAGTCCTTTTCTCTGCTTTGTGCATCAACGTTTATTTACAGCTAATGTTAAATTATTGAGAACCCATAGCTGGTGTTTGTCTGAAGTGTTTGGTTTCTTCCGGGTGTGATTTTTATGTGATGGAGGCCGTTGTCAGCAGATGAGCCGGTTTGGTGGGAATGGGTGGTTTGGTGAACGGTGAGGGGACCTTAGTGTTCGGTGTGTTAAAGTTCATCCTGAGCTGAGCCACACGACTTCCGAATTGAGAGCCGAGTCCTTGTTCTTTTACCACTCCTGGAGAGAGAGAGAGAGAGAGAGAGAGAGAGAGAGAGAGAGAGAGAGAGAGAGAGCGAGAGCGAGCAAGCGAGAGAGAGAATGTGTGTGTCAATAAAACTTGTGAAATGACATGGGTTAACCTCAACCTCAGGCTCACCCAAACATTTAATCATCTGTCCTAGTCTTGTAATGATAAGCAGTTTTTATTGGCTGTAAATCTCCTCTGCTTATAGAAAGCTTTCATGACCAGGACACAGACCAGCTGAGGATACGATATATACGTTATTTCCTCCTCGGTTGCAATTAAAGACGTATAAAATATCAGATTCTTTAAATCTCACTGTCTGTTAGCTTTTGCATAAATATCTTGCAACATTTCACTGAAAAATGTCAACAGACATTTCCACTAAACAGGATTTGAAAGTTAGAAATGCTAATAAATTTATCCTACGAAGTCGGACTTCCTTTTACTGTACGAGATCCGTTTAGCTAGGTTTTATTTAGAAAGACCGACAGTGTTCTAGTTAGCCAACGTTAGCTAGCTATACTGATAATGAGAAGTCACCAATATCGAAAAAGGTATCAGTTAGCAAACAAAGCTAGCTAGTATTGTCAGCAGACACAGCAATATATGGCACAAGATCCTCTATTAAAAATAATAATAATAAAAAAGTATCACTAGCAAGTTAGCCAGGCTAAAATTCCTACTAGAGGACAGAAAAAAACAATGAAATTGTCGTACAGTCCTCGATTGTTTCAGTTTAAGAGACACCGAAAGGTAGCATTTTTTTTTTTTGCATTCCATAACTAAACAAACAGGACGAACTAGTTGTAAATTTCCTTTCATGCTAACTAAAATCGAAATTTCTAGCAGTAGATGTGAGGTGAAGCAAAACAGCTAGCTTTCTTACGTCTTTCTCGTATATTAGCTAGTTAGCTAATATAATCAGAAACTGCTAACTCCGAGTTTGCGCTGGACTGATGGAAAGTTTTTATCCAAAGCGACTTACAAAAATACAAAAACTTTGATTTGAAGTATATCAAAGTTTTGTAACTGATACTGGCAAAAAGTACAACAAACAAACGCTAAGCTAAAAGTGTCATCAATAATGTCTTTGAATCGAAAATCAAATGGAATGAAGCGGCGAACGGATGAGAACAGGATGGAGAGACAGATGCTGTTCAGATTCGGAGGAGCAGCCGGATGAGGGGATGGACTGTATTTTTAGCTTCTCCCTGAAGGCTTAGAGCCTAGAGCTAGCTCTCTCTCTTTCTCTCTTTCCATCTTTCTCTCTCTCTCTCTCTCGGAGTCTCCATCACTCTCTTCATCTTCCTTTCACTGTCACTCACCACCTCCATCTTTCTGTTATCTCTCTCGCTCTCTGTCTCCCCCTCTCTGACCATGGGTCTCACTCTCTTTCTCCATGTCCGTCTCTCTTTATTTCTGTCTCTCACTCTCAACCCAAGAAGGGTTTGTTTTCTCCCAGATGACATGATGCACCTTAAAACTCTCCTTCACCCGCTACTCCCACTTCCTTCTCCTTCTCACTTACGTTCTCGTTCTCTCTCTCTCCTTTTTATTTCTGTCTCTCTCCTGCTCTGTGTCTGCCCTTTGATCTGTACTTCTTCTTAATGTGTCTCTGTCCGTTCTTCGCAGCCGTGACCCGGTGACTGTGTTAGGCTGTCGCCATGGAGACTAGGGTGTAAGTCTTTTCTCTTCTCTTCTCCCCCCCCTCTCTCTCTCTCTCTCTCACACACACACACATACACGCACGCACGCTGAAGTTCTCCTGATCTAAATGAAGGTAAAATTACACAAACCGTTCCAGAGTAGTACAATGTGCAGACGTGCGTTATATAAAGAGTCTGATACTGATGTGACCGGCAGTTCAGCAGATTTTACATATCTGAGACTGTCGGAGTTTCTAGTTTTGTTCACTTTAATATAAAACAGCTTGATAGCTGTGTGTGCAGTGAGTACTTTTATACACAGCTTCAAAAAAAAAAAATACAATTCCTCCAGGTCAACACTGTTACTATTACACGAGAGGAAAAACGTGTGGTTTTCAAAATTAGCCGACAGATTGTTGGCTATATGAAGAACCTTGGAGGGTTCTATGAGGCACAAACCTACAGTAAGATGCCTTTAGGCTGCTTTGCCAAGAGTGCAGATATTTGGAGGTTTCCTATACAACCGTTTCTTCATCATCATCTTCACATTCAACTCACTGAAATGTTATTTTATTTATTTTTATTTATATTTATATTTATTATATATATATATATATATATATATATTATATTATATATTTATATTTATTATATATATATATATATATATATATATATATATATATATATATATATATATATATATATCAAACTCATTTAAACGATTTTCAGATATTTTCCAATAAAATAATTATTTAATTTTGATACTATTCAAGTTTCATTATGTTATACATATTTGGATATTTTCATGTTGCCAGTAATGCTGTTACACTGCAAACCCTTTTTGCATTCATTTTTTTCCCTCTTTTAACTCGACACTCCCTGGTTCTTTATACACACGTATATAATCCGTAGATACCAGTTTCCATGTTTCTGTGATAGGGAAATGATTAAAACAGGAAACAGGAAACTGTGGGAACATTTAGGGAGAGTACGCACAGTCGTGGGCCGTGATCAGTTGCACAACATTGCAGACAGAGCTAAAATTTACCGAGCAGACAGACGAACCCGACGAACTAGAGACTGACCGTGTGAGCGCTATTCAAGGAAGCACCGTCTACGATGTCAGAGCAGAATTAGACCCAGCTGAGGAAAACGAATGCAAGACGCAGTTAGAACCTGCTCCTAGATCAGTTGTACCGTATCTCTAATGATTCAGGTAGGGGGGTGCTCCTCATTCGCAGCCCTGCTTTATTACATATCGTTTAGCTCATCGGCTCATTATCCTTTTATTGAGGATTATTTAGAGGAGTCATAATAGGAAGATTATGATATGCAGAAGTACACAGCAGCAAAACTGGGTTTTTTAAAAGTAGCGGGTTTAATCTCGCTGTGAAAAAAAACTGACAGCTAGAAGTGATCTCTCGGACAGTTTCACTATATATCCACTAGATGGCACTCATTTCTCAATACACATGAAAAAACTCGCCAGGTTCACACCACAGCACAAAGTTGTTTACTTCAGTAAATAACGTGGCCTCTTATTTCAAGCACATTAATAATAAATTTTAAATAAAAGATTATTACTACTGTAATATTTCAGCTATTAATTTTAGTCCTATTAATGAACTCGCTATGGGAACACAATGAAATGTGTTTCACTCTTGAAGGAATTCTGACTAATCCCACCCACCTGCGATATTTTCTAAACACACTTAGTTTGTAAAAAATGTTAAACAAAATTAGGCATTTTATCCACCATGACGATAATCAATATGAGTGAAAGAATGAATAGCTGCACACCGACTTGTTACGCTCTCGTGTTAAACAAGGCCTTTCTTTGTCTCGTGAGCTTCACATCGTCCTTCACATCGTCCTTCACATCGTCCTTCACATCGTCCCTTACTCCTTGCACGTGTTTAATTTGGGGTACGGTAAAGCTTAAACGTTTAACTTTGCACTCATTTACCTCTTTCCTGTACGTCTTGCTCCACGGCGCTTTTCTGCAAACCCATCTGGTTCAGTCTCGTCACTGCAGATGCCTCGCTATCCGCCCTGTATGATTTTGGTGTTCTGAAATTTGAAGAGTCATCCTTTTGGTTCTTGAGCTCTTCTGTGGAGTGACTGTTTTGTTGCTGGATGTCTGGAAGAGTATTGGAGTGGTTCATCCTCTCCGTTTTCTGTAAATGTAACCATATACAGGAAAAAAATAAACACACAGACACTGGGTACAGTCAGTATGAAGTATAGGCCATGTACAGCTCAAACGCATGATTGAAACAAGTGTAGATACAAAGATACAAGCGATTTCTGCCAGTTGGTTTATTTTATGGGTCCGGCTTGGCAGTGTAGCGATTATGATATTGATATTATGATAAATTATGTCATGATTCACACTTACTACTTCTCTTTCGAACACTGACTCAATTGTTGCTTAGAAATTGGATGTTAAAATCGACATCTTTCTTTTTTTCACCCTCCTCAAATAATTAATGGATTTTTTTTTTTAAATAAATGAATAAATATAAATCACGGAAACCACAGTATTTTGATGTTACGCTGTCGTTTTGAAGGCAGTTTGGTAGTACGTGTTTTACATGATGGAGAACGTCTCACTTGTTGGATTTTTGCCATATTGCGCATAAACAGGTGTGTGTGAATTTAATTTCAGGGTACTCATGGAAGCCATGCATTGTCAAACACACATGGTGTATAGGCATGTTAAATACAATCTCAGCCTCAGATGCTTCGTCCAGGGGCTACAGAGTGTCTGATGTTCTACTTTTGTAGACATTTCTGGACACAAGCTTCAGAATCTGGACCTCTATCTAACATCACTTTCATGTCATACAGTTTAAACTGAAAAGAAGAACGCTATAATCACATGTTCATTTAAATTGCTGGTTATGTTTAATGAACATGGGAATGGCTTAATTATTACACATAATTACAAAAAAAAAAAAAAAAACCCACCAGGTTGGAATAGAGATGAAATTTAATTAAGCTGTGTTGAACTGGTGTACTTATACATACGTTGAGCAGTAGCTCTACCCCAGGCGTACTGCGGTCCTCCTGGATTACTCGGTTGTCCAGGCTGCTTTTGAGATGACCAGTAATCTGAGGTCTGTTCAGAAAAAAATAAAATTAAATTAAAAAAGAGACACTGCTGTGAGAGTTTATCATTGTTGGAATTTAAAGGAATTACATCAAATGCCATTTTCCTCTTCCCAAAATGTGTTCAACCAGGACCTGTCTGGTGTCTTCTTTACTTTTGTACTGTAGCTACAGGCGAACGTAGTGAGCAAATTAAGGGTAGTCCATCGAACCTAAAATCTTTTCTGCAAGTATTTGTTTCATATTCAATTTGTTGGACATGCTGATAAGGTTTAGGACCCTTTATAAACAACAGACAAACTTGCGATTATGTTATAAATCTCTCTCTCTTTTTTTTTTTTTTTTTTTTTTTTTTCTCATTTCCTTCTCTAGACCAATTCTAAAAGATAAAACTGTATTGGAAAAAGTAGAAGTTATGCTGATGATACATTTCTACTTTAAGCATGTATTTGTAAAGTAGTCAAAAAAAAAAGTTTTGAAAACAATAATAAATTACATTTATGGCATTTGGCGGACGCCCTTATCCAGAGCGACTTACATTTATCTCATTTTTATACAACTGAGCAGTTGAGGGTTAAGGGCCTTGCTCAAGGGCCCAACAGTGGCACCTTGGTGGGATTTGAACTCATGACCTTCTGATCAGTAGTCCAATGTCTTAACCACTGCCCAGAACCTTAATAATAATTTGGATTTTGTCTCTTAATATTTTTTTAATAACTTCTGATGATACGTTATAATATGGACTGCTATTATTTAAGATAATTTTGTACATGAGAGCTTTATTTAGCACTTAATATGCGATTTGTCCAGCAAGCCCCTTTATGAAAGTAAGATTGGAATGAATCCATATCATTTTTATGCACGTTATTCATTTCCTGTTACATGAACAACCGTTGGACACAAATACAGACTCTCTGTGTGTGATTAAGCAAAACTACCTTCAAGTAAAACATACATATCATTTGAAGCAATTATGTGAACATTTGGACATTATATTTACAGAAAAAAAAAAAAAGAAAGAAAAAAAAAGACAAGGCGTCTAATACTTGCTACTACTTTAGGCCTTTAGCTGCAACACAAAAAGAAACAAGGGAATTTCAGACATGTCTTGGTATGAGGTAAGGGGGTTCACTGTATGTCATTTATCATTTATATATTACTTTAAATTGTATGTGTGTGTTAAAATGTGCCTGATTCTTGATAAAGTCAACAACAAAACACTGGAGAGTAGAAGCAAACAACCCGCCTTTTTCTTTTTCAATAATTAGCTGGAATGAAAACAATCCTTCTGCTGCCATTCAGGCTCTTTACTCTCTGAATTACATGCCATTTGCTTGAATAGGTTCATCATGTTACTTTCTTGTGACTGGAGTCATTGACGTGAACAATGACCTTTACAGGACTAAAATAACCTCATCACTAGTGTACACCTGCTATTCAGGAGAGGTGTAGCCTGTTGTTTTCCTGACCTCCCTGTTACCTCAGAGTGACGCCATACCTGTTGGAGGTGTTGAGGTTGTTCTCGTGCTTTTCCCTGAGTCCAGACAGGAGGAGTTTGGACGATTTGAACTCATCCGTCTCACCGATAACACACACTTGCACGTCTCCATCTCGTCCCAGGAGCCAACTCACTTTCTTAAGAGTGGCTAAAAAAAAAGAGAAAGAAAGAGAGAAAATAAATGGAACCCATCATACCTCATTACATCAGATTCAGACCTTTACACCACACCTCATACACATCAGGGTTATGTGATGAATCTGATGTCTCAGATGCTCTGATGTTGCACACAAATAGCAAGTAGTATTTGAGAAATTTAGGTGCCAACTAATTAATATAAATTATTTTTAAGTGATGAAAATGCGATAGGAAAAACAAAAAAAACAAACAAAACAAAACAAAAACAACAGACGAGAGCACTAATGAAGAGTCGTTCACGACCGAGTCGGCTCTTTTACTAAACGCTGATTGAGAGTTGACTCGTGAAAGGTGAGATGTGTTTGAGTGGTGTATATGGGACGGAAAAGAAGAGTAATCACTGGTCAAAATACCACCAACTCAGTTTAGAAGAAAAATGGCAACGAGCAGTTTGGAAACTAAAAGAGTCGACTCTTATCAGTGACCCAATGATCTGACTCACTGAAAAAAGCCGAAATTCGCATCAAAAGTAAACCACAGAGTCACCACCAGAGGGCGGTGTGATACAACAAACGAATTGTGTTACCAATTGGGCGAATTTGGTATTCCGGTTACATGGCTTCAACACTACAACAATTTGTGACAAATATATATATAAAATATTTAAAACAACTACAAAACACCACCTACATTAGTCCAATAGCTGTAATAACAGTACAATTTTAGAGATACTAGCATACTGGATGCATCTACCTTGTAGTTATCCTCAATAGTTATTTTATTAAATTAAATAAACCATACAGCTCATTTTGCAGGTGTTTAATTAGAGGTTATGGATGAGTAGAGGGGCTAATCCTGACCTGAAAGCATGCAAGGTGCTGGGGCTGGTGATTTCAATGGCCTCCTCCATCAAAACATCTAGTATTAAGCTGGTGCTGAATGAGCTCAGGTAAGTATGGATTCATTTACATGTATAGGTTTTCAAATTCAGAGTCTTTTATTTAAAAAATAAAGAAATGAACAAAAAAACAAACAAAAAAAGACATTTGTTGGTGATTTTTTTTTTGGGGGGGGGGGGATTTTCAGTGGCAGGGGTTTACCAACAGTACTCTGAATAGATATTCTGTATTCCTATACATTTCCAGTGTGGATCTGAGAACAGCGAGTTTGTAAATCTGACAATGCCTGGAGATTAAGGGTCCTTCTTCTTCAATGTTCAAGCACTCCTTCAACCACAACTTTATTCAAATTTACAGCCATGCATATTGAACTTGTTCTATTCTCCTTATTAATACAGTAATGAAAATATCACTATGGTGCTGTAATACTTAAAGCATTTGCTGCCTGTAAGGTGAATTGAAATTGTAATGAAAGCATGGACAAGCATTAGTTTTTTTACCCAACCAACCCCGCCCCTATTGATGAAATGCTGTCCGTTGTCGTTAAAAGGCAACAAAAGGCATAGAGCTAAAACTGGGGGTGGAGCTTGTTTCTGGGCCAGAAAACCATGTGAACAGAAGACAAAACAAGAAACTAGGCAACTCGATTATTCCAAGTCATAGGTACTTTTCAAATGATGAGTATTATAGGCCTAGATATAGAATTAAAATTTACAAATGGCACCTTTAAAATGTTGTTTTTTTATCATTTAATGTTTTCTGAAAATGGTGGCTGAACTGCAGACTTAACAGATGCTGCATGTTAGTTTTTTTTATTATTATTTATTTTTTTTAAATATATGGGTATCATAGGTCTAGAGAATATTTAAAACCTAAAAATAGGACATTTATTGTTACTTTAATTATTTAATTTAAAAATTAGTATTTGACTACACACTCTAGAGATGTTCTATGTTGAATTTTTGAATGCATGCGGTAGCTAAAAATTATATTATATTACACTATACATGTACATGAAGAAGACACTAATCAGCTTCAACATTTGTTTTTATAAGGAATCTTTTAAATTCTGAGTATCATAGGTTTAGGGACACTTAAAATTGACAAACGGCACCTTTAATGTGATTTTTAATTTTTTTAATGTTTGTTATTTAACGATTTTTGACTCTTGAATTTTAAATCTACCCAAGCTAGCCAAACAGTTTTTTATTACTCGGTTTGTGTATGTAAAAGTACAACAATACAACTGAATTGGATTTTCAACACACACGCTCAGGATTCCTTCACCACCCCATTACCGCATGTAATCTACACGTTTTTCTTCATTAGTGCGCAGGTTACCCTCCACCGTATTCCACTGTGACATAACCGTATCATATTGCGCACAAACTAACGTCAGTGTCTGCTCACATGTCACATGATTAGTGATCATTAGTATGGTTGTGTTTGCATAACAACACTCTAAAGGGAAAGATACCTTCAAAACATCAGGGAGCTTAACAAACACAAAACAAAGCAGCATTCCATGATCGGAGTCCAGGTTTAGAGAGGGATGGGCAGTGAGCATTCAGCGGATCAGGTAAAATTCAGCAGGCTGGAGTGTGTTACAATGAGAAGTTATTGTTATTATTGTTACTAAAGAAACCTGGTTCACCGTGTGACGTAGGCATGTCAGAAAGGGATCAAGATAAAGACATATGGATAGGAGAACTGGGGTGGGGGGGGGTGCATGACATTAATTCTTCAAAACTCCCTGATCTTCAGGATCAAAAAATGAACCTACATCCACATACTCCATCTCATACCCTCCAGACCTCATGGAGATCACCATGCCCCTAATTAGCATGATGCATCAGGCGGGACATTCATAACAACAAAATGCTACTGATGCCAATGCAAAAGAGCATACACGCAAACAACTTTTTTACAAAACACAAATGCAAATCTTTTAACGTGCAAGAACTGCACTGGGGAAGAAAGAACACATACAAAACAAATGTGCCATGAAAACAAATCAGCAATAAAAAAAAAAATAAAAAAAACAAACAACATCTGTCCCACAAATACAAGCATGTAGGATTATAAGCACAAGCTATCCTGCTTGGTTCTGAATGCAGATCAGTTGCTGGGTACATCTGCCATGTAGTTACACACACTGGTCATTTTAACAAGTACATCTACCAAATGAGAAGTACAGGAGCCAGTATTGGCCCTTTTGGTTTGGTGCTTGATGTAATTTTATGAGAGTCAACTCGGGTACTAAGAGGACGCACGTGTCAAATACTAGTCCATAATCAGAGCTCTGATATTGGTATTGTATACAAATGGGCCACTTATACTTCAGACTGCACTATAACAGTAAGTTTAACTGACAAAATGGACAAGGACTGTAAATACAAGTTAAATGTACCAAATACACTGGCAACTCAGTGTAAATGGATATAAAATCTTTAATAAGAATTTTTAAAATTCCTATCAAAAAAAGCACTGCACAGCCTCTTTAAGGGTCATGAAGGTTACGTTTGCATTTTTCATTCTATTTTTGAAATGCCACAGTAGAGTTAGATTTGTTTATCAGTCATCCAGATCACCGAAGTGTCTTGTTCTAGTCA
>NC_071268.1:6269723-6341203 GCF_023375685.1 Ictalurus furcatus | reverse complement strand
CTGTCTCTCTCTCTCTCTCTCTGTCTCTCTCTCTCTCCCTGTCTCTCTCTCTCTCTGTCTGTCTGTCTCTCTCTGTCTCTCTATCTCTCGCTGTCTCTCTATCTCTCTCTCTGTCTCTCTCTCTCTCTCTCTGTCTCTATCTCCCTGTCTCTCTATCTCTCTCTCTCTGTCTGTCTGTCTCTCTCTGTCTCTCTATCTCTCGCTGTCTCTCTGTGTCTCTCTCTCTGTCTCTCTCTCTACCTCGCTATCTCTCTCTCTCCATTTCTCTCTCCCTCTCACTCTTTCTCTCCCTCTGTCTCTCCTCTCTATCTCTCTTTCTCCCTATCTATCTCTGTCTCTCTCTCCTATCTCTCCCTCTCTCTCCCTCTGTCTCTCTGTCTCTATCTCCATCTCCAACCTTCTTTTCCAATCCTCCTCACGGATTCCGCACACCGCCAGTAATACCTCGCCATCGCGAGACGCCGCACCTCCTATTCTTCTCTTAATACTAAAAATAATTTAGGCGCATTGATGGAGAAAGCCTTTTTATCCCTAAATCTGGGCCGGAGAGGGGTTCTGCACGGCGCGGAATTAGACCGTGACGATCTCATGCACTATCTTCAGTTCAACAAAATGCTGCAGAGATGCAATAAGCCTTAGCTTCCTCAGCGTGACAGAGGTTTTTTTTTTTTTTCTTTTCTTTTTTCTCGGGATATAGCATCTTAATCTCAAGCAAAATGCGCTTTTCTTTTTTTTTTTTTTTTTTTTTTTTAAAAAACATTGCGAAAATGTAGCTTCCAAGCGTGAGGCCTATTTCTGAGTATGATGCCTGACTGTATTCCACCAATCATCTCTTGTAGATCTTTTTTTTTTTTTATCCTGTCTCGCTGTATGCGCTGTTCTGTCAATACGAAGTCATCACGGCAGATGATAAGTTTTTTTTTTTTGTTGTTTTTTTTCCCCTCTGTGATTTATTCAGTACTGCGACGCTCTGTTTGGGCTATAATGATCGCCATCATGCCCGACAGGGACTTTTATTGTTGACGTGACAGCAACAGGCTATTAGGAACACGACCAGAGGGGCCTGTGTGTGTGTGTGTGTGTGTGTGTGTGTGTGTGTGTGTGTGTGTGTGTGTGTGTGTGGTGCTTGATTGAAACGAAGGTGCTGTTGATTTCAATGAGCGTGTGTGAGCGAGAGCAGGAGAGGTGTGTATGCAGGCAGCAAATTAGACGCCGAATGTGTGTGTGTGTGTGTGTGTGTGTGTGTGTGTGTGTGGATCGGGGCATGTGGAACCAGGTGAATGTGTGGGTTTCGGAGGAAGGTGTTAAGAAGAAGGTGCTAAAGCAGTGAAAGGTGGAAAGATGTGATCCCGGGGGGGCGGGGGGGCGGGGGGGGGGCGGGACACGAGGAATGTGTTGAGTGTCATTTCTATATGCAGCGAGATACTGCTGTTTGATTCCTTTATTTATTTATTTATTTACTTATTTGTTTGTTTTCGCAGCTCTTACAGATTTAGAATTTATTTAAAGATCCCAGTACATTGTCTCTGATGGCGGAGCTTAAATGTAAATCAGCGTGGATTTATTGACGTCAGCAAACTGTCGGTTCGTTCGTCTGCGGTGCTTTTCCAGGTTTTTAGCGTCGCTTCTTTCAGTCGGTGTTTGTTTGTTTGTTCCGGGGGGGGGGTTCTGCTTTCAGTGTCGTCTTCAGGACGTGAAATGCTGCTCAGCGTCTTGGGGTCATCGTCTTGCTCCATGACGACGTTCCTCGCAAGTAATTTGCCTGCATTTCTCTGTAAATTAGCAGCCATTGTTTCTATAGTCTTCTGAATTCAGTGTGCTGCTACCATCACGAGTGACATCATCAATAAAGATTAGTGAGAATGTTCCAGAAGCAGCCGTGCAAGCCCAATCCCTGACGCTACCTCCACCATGTTTCACAGATGAGCTTGTATGTTTTAGATCATGAGCAGATCCTTTCTTTCTCCACACTTTGGCCTTTCTATCACTTTGGTAGAGGTTCATCTTGGTTCCAGAACTTTTGCAGCTCATCTTTGCATTTCTTTGTGAATTCCAGTCTGGCTTTCTGAATCTTACTGCTGTTGTATCTTCCGGCATGGCCTCTATATTTCTCTTATTCGAACGGTGGATTGTGATACCTTCACCCCTGCCCTGTGGAGGCTGTTGGTGATGTCACTGGTTGTTATTTTTGGGTTTTTCTTCACAGCTCTCACAATGTTTCTGTCATCAGCTGCCGTCGTTTTCCTTGGCCGACCTTTCCGTATCTGCTTGTTCGTACACCAGTGCTTCCTTTCTCTTTCAGGACTTTCCAGAGTGTTGTATCGGCTATGCCCAGTGTTTCTCCGATAGGTTTTTTCCCTCTGTTCTCCGCTTGCTTTTCTCCTATAGACAGCTCTCTGGTCTTCATGTTGGTTTATCCTTTTTAATAACAAATACAGTCTTTACAGGCGAAACTGAAGGCAAGAGCAGATGTTCAGAGCTGTTTATCGTTTAAACAGTCAGTCCAGCAGGACACACCACACCTGCGTAACAACGTTTGAAACTCTCTTCTCATATTCATCTTTTGATCCCAAACCCGGATGTCTTCAGTCTACAGCAAAACAAATGAAACGGCCTTGCCGTCCCGATAGTTTCGGAGAGGAATGTAGCTTGACTCTTAGCCCCGTGCTTACCGCCCAGGCTGTTCACAGGAACGTTAGCGATGTTGAGAGGAAGGCTTATAACTCATTTTAATTTGCGTGTTTAGAGCGAGCTGCTGAAGACACTGTGGAGGTCTCACTATTCGTGGGTAGTTTGTTTTGTTTTGTTTTTGTTTTTTTGTTTGTTCTTCCCCCAGACTGATTTCCTGTCTTTCGCTGTGCAGTACTGCCTCTTCATGATGCATTGTAGAGAGTCTTGTTTTGTTTGCTTCTCTGCATATTCCATCTGCAGGCTTCTCACTAACTCCTGAGTGCACTCCAAAACCCTGGCACTGCTGTGGAGGGTGTGTGCCTGGCTGCCTGGGGCAAATTAGAGCCGCTCCAATGAGACCGATGAAGGAGAGACTGCGTCTTTTTCTCTCGCTCTGTCTCTGTCTCCCTCACTCTCTCGCTCCCTCTCTCCCTCTCTCTCTCTCTCTCTCACTCTCTCACTCTGTCTCTGTCTCCCTCACTCTCTCACTCCCTGTCTCCCTCTCTCTCTCTCTCTCACGCTCTCGCTCTGTCTCTGTCTCCCTCACTCTCTCGCTCCCTGTCTCCCTCTCTCTCTCACTCTCTCGCTCTGTCTCTCTCTCCCTCACTCTCTCACTCCCTGTCTCCCTCTCTCTCTCTCTCTCACGCTCTCGCTCTGTCTCTGTCTCCCTCACTCTCTCGCTCCCTGTCTCCCTCTCTCTCTCACTCTCTCGCTCTGTCTCTCTCTCCCTCACTCTCTCGCTCCCTGTCTCCCTCACTCTCTCTCTATCTCTCTCTCTCTCTCTGTCTCTTTCTCTCTCTCTCCATCTCTCTCACCTTCAATCATTCTCTCTCACTCTCTCGCTCTGTCTCTGTCTCCCTCACTCTCTCGCTCCCTGTCTCCCTCTCTCTCTCTCTCTCTCACACTCTCTCGCTCTGTCTCTGTCTCCCTCACTCTCTCGCTCCCTGTCTCTCTCACTCTCTCGCTCTGTCTCTCTCTCCCTCACTCTCTCGCTCCCTGTCTCCCTCACTCTCTCTCTCTCTCTCTCTCTCTCTGTCTCTTTCTCTCTCTCTCCATCTCTCTCACCCTCAATCATTCTCTCTCTCTCTCTCTCTCTCGCTGTCTCTCCCTCTATCACTCTCTGTCTCACTCACTCTCTCTCTCTCCATCTGTCTTACCCTCACTCGCACTCTCTCTCTCCCTCTCTCCATCTGTCTTACCCTCACTCACACTCTCTCTCTCTCTCTCTCTCTCTCTCTCTCCCTCTCCATCTGTCTTACCCTCACTCGCACTCTCGCGCTCTCTCTCTCTCTCACTCTCTCGCTCTGTCTCTCTCTCCCTCACTCTCTCGCTCCCTGTCTCCCTCTCTCTCTCTCTCTCGCTCTGTCTCTCTCTCCCTCACTCTCTCACTCCCTCCCTCCCTCACTCTCTCTCTCTCTCCATCTCTCTCACCCTCAATCTCTCTCTCTCCCTCTCTTTCTCTCTCTCTCTCTCTCACTCTCTCGCTCTGTCTCTCTCTCCCTCACTCTCTCGCTCCCTGTCTCCCTCTCTCTCTCTCGCTCTGTCTCTCTCTCCCTCACTCTCTCACTCCCTCCCTCCCTCACTCTCTCTCTGTCTCTTTCTCTCTCTCTCCATCTCTCTCACCCTCAATCTCTCTCTCTCCCTCTCTTTCTCTCTCTCTCTCTCTCTCTCTCTCTCTCCATCTGTCTTACCCTCACTCGCACTCTCTCTCTCTCTTTCTCTCCGTTCGTCATGGTAGCATCACTGTGTTATTGTTGGTGCTCAGCTGGAAAAAATGTGCACAGCCCACCAAATGCCTCACATCAGGGTGACACACACACACACACACACACACACACACACACACACACACACACACACAGCCTTTATGTTTGGGTCTATACAAGCCTGAAGGCAATGTAGCAACTCATTTACATAGACTGGAGGAAAAGACAATAATCTCTCTCTTCTTTTCTCTTCTTTTCTTTTTTCTCTTCTCTTCCTTTTCTCTACTTTTCCACGTCTCTTCTTTCTTTTCTCTGCTTTTCCGCTTCTCTTCATTCTTTTCTCTGCTTTTCTCTTCTTTCTTTCTTTTCCCTTCTTTCTTTTCTCTTCTCTTCTTTAAGGTTGTCGATTCACTGTTTGTTTTTCTTCTTAACATCATCGTCAGTCCTTTTCTGTCCGTCATGAAAATAGCTTCAGTTGCTCCTCAGATGTGGGAGTCTTCTTTTTCTCTTTTTTTTAATGCACAGCATTAAATTAACGACTGTGGAGGGTTTTATTATCTGCGCAAGTTTTACCTCGGGCTTTGTGAATATGTTTTACTCTCCGTAATCAAATCCTTCAGCACCACAGCACCAAGATCCTCTCAGAACACACTCGCTTTTAGACGTCCGTTTTGAGCGTGTAGCTGCCGAAAGGAAGAATTAACCGTAGGCTTGAATCTCGCCGGTGATCCCCGAGCTTCCTGAAAGGCTATTTCTATGAGCAGGATGTGCGCAGCAGCGACTCTCTTCAGAGGAAAGTAGCTAAAGCAGGTTTTTAATTGTTGTTTTTTTTGTTTTTTTTTTAACACTCATAAGGTTGCTCGATGATGTCACAGACTCATTTGCATATCAGTTTATCCATCATGATCATCGGCATATCATACTAAGAATTCGGGTCCGTGAAGAAGGAAGGTCGTCTGAAGGCACTGCAGATATGAGAAAGTAGTATAGCGTTTTTATCAGAATAGAAAAGAAAGTCGCTAAAATCACTATTTATTTTCTAATATCTTGTCAATTGTTTTGTAAAATTGTGACCCCGTTTTTAACCATAGCACTAGCATTACCACTGTACTGTAGCTCTTATCTTAAAAATCCTTGTTTTGTTTTTGTTTACTGTTTTTTTTTTTTTTTTTTTCAATTTTGGAGCCCAGTGGCGTACTGGTTTGCCTCGCACCTCCGGGGTTGTGGATTCGAATCCCGCCTCCACCCTGTGTGCATGGAGTTTGCATGTTCTCCCCACGCTTCAGGGGTTTCCTCCGGGTACTCCGGTTTCCTCCGCCAACCCAAAGACACGTATTATAGGCCGATTGGCGTTTCCAAATTGTAAGCAGTGTGAGAATGGGTGTCTGTGTGACTGGCACCCCGTCCGGGCCTTCCCCTGGGATCGGCTCCAGGCTCCCCGTGACCCCGTGTAGGATAAACCATACAGAAAATGGACGGATGGTTTTTCGCAATCCCCACTAATACGGTCGTTTCCTTCCCCAGATCGCTAATGTCTGCAACGTTTACTGACGTAAATTTTCCGAAAAATAATGATCCCCCAAATCCTCCAGAATGTTCCGGCTTTATTTTAATAACTGCCATCTTCTTGGTTCTGGATCAGTTTGGTGCTGGTAGCTAAGAACCCGGCTCTTTTGTTGTGGAAAAGAGCAGGCCAGTTCCAGGTTATTCTGGGAAAAGGCACAGCACACAGGTGGCACCACACACACACACACACACACACACACACACACACACGTTGCCTAGAACTATGTGGGTAATTGGTACCTTTTCGGTTGAATACGAGTGGTGTTTATCGACCATTATGTGAGCCCCTGGCAGTTAATGGCTGTAGAGGAACAGTCCAGCCCCACTCTACAGTCTATTTTCAAACCTGTTCTCTCTGTGTGAGCTCTCGTTTTCGTTCCTTCATGCTTTCTCTGTATGATTCCTCTACAAGCGCCGGATGATGGAGCAGCCGCTTGTCTGGTCGTCCTGATGCTAATGGATTATCTTTCTTCTCCTACACGGATCCAAGCCGTCTCCCTCAGCAAAGCCAGATTATGCGTACTTCCCCTTTTATATCCGTACAGCCATGTTGTTTCTTCTTGTTTGCACCACTCGGATGATGTCGTCAGACACGAGGGCGAGTCAGGGCTGGTCAGTAATGATTGTAAACGTGCCAATTCATGTTGTCATGCTTACACCGTGTCGGAGCGTGCAGACCTCCCGCTTTGCGGTCCATCTGCTCCTGTGAGGCGGACGTGATGGTCCGAGAGACACGGCCTGATGGTCCTTTTAGTCCATTCTCTACTACCGTGACGAGTGGAGCGGATTGTCAAGTTGCCACGAACAAGAAGGTTTGAATTGTGTGTTGTAAGGATATATGGTTATAATTTGCTGATTCATCAATTGGAAAGGATCTACTGTGGTCTGTGAGGAGGACCCACTTTGTTCCAGGTTCAGGAGCATCCTTGTTTTGAGTGAAACGCGGTTGTATCGGAAGTATTTGGTAAGAAGTTTGTCTGAAGGATGGAAGAAGCTGCCTAGCTCCGAGGTTGCGAGAAACTGCCTAAGATCCGAGTTCAGAAGGAACCACAACTCGGAAGTTGGAATTCTACCAAATTTGAAAACACAGTGGCTTGTTACGAACTCCAAACAAGGCGTTTCTTCCAAACTCGGAGCAAAGTAATGCCTCCGGGAACTCTGGAACAAAAGCCGTTCCTTCTGAACTCGGATCTTAGGCCGTTTCTCCCAACCTCGGAGCTAGGCAGCTTCTTCCATCCTTCAGCCAAATCAAGGTGGCTTCTCTCAAGCTCAGAACAAAACGGTTCCTCCAGAACTCTTTAACAAGTTGCTTCCGTCTGAAGATGAAACAAAACTCTTGAGCCCGGAACAAAACGGTTTCTCCTGAACGCTGACCACGGCGCTTCACCAGAACGCAAAGAGTGTCAGTCGAATTCTCGTCCATGCTCCATTTTACGTGAAACAGTGTGACCTTGTCGGGACTCGTTTCTAATCTCTTGCATAAACCCGAATCGGCGTTTTTTTTAAAAAAAAAACAAAAAAAAAAACGGTAAGGGGATTAAAAGTCCTGGAGAATCCTGCTCTAATCCACACACCCGTGTGATCAAAATGCAGACTCTCTTCTCTCCTTTCCTGCTATCTATTTATCCCTCTATCCATCACTCTCCTAGTTATTCTCCTGAGAAGGGATGGTATATGTGGGAAAGGGACCGGGGGCTCACGAGGCCACGAGAGTAGACAAGGAAGGCATTATCCTGCTGGTGGTAGAATGCCAACACGGCTGGGGATTTTCAGTACTCTGTGGGGTACTTAGGCAGAACATGGCGGGTAAATCGGACCGTCGTTCTCTCCGTCAGAGCGGCAGGTCTGTTTAAATTAAACGTTGGCAAGACGCGAAATACCGGTGTGGCTAATCTCATTCCAAACACCTCTTACAGCCATTGAGCTCGTATTAGCCAAGATAAAAGGGCTATTTTATTCTCCAGCCAGTCATGCGGCGATAGCAGGTCCTTGAGGGGAATTTGATAGCGGTTGCTTGAGCCATACAAACAGGAGGCAGAGTGGCTGCGTTGGCTGTCCCTTCAGTGATAATCCCTTATTTTAAAAGAACCTAATTTAAGAAAAACCTCATCATTTTTTTTTTTTTATTTTTTTTTTTTTAAAGTAGAATATTTATTATAATATCCAGGATTTCCTGCTTAGGTGGCAGAGTCTTAAGAGCAGTATTTGTCCAGATTACTTCAAAATAAAGTTCATTTCAGTGAAATTTTCGGTGAATAAAATTGCCGTCAAGCTTTGTGCGAATTCGGTGCAATTTCAGCTGAACTCCGTAGGGACGGTCCTTACCAAATAAATCCTGGAGGCCTCGAATGAAGCACCATCAGAATTAGACGGTTACTGAGCGCTAATGGGTACCGGCACTTTGCTAGAAAAGTGCTCGCTACTTGATATCTTCTCTACGCTATAACTCTGTAGGACATTTTCACCCGTTTGCTGAGAACTCAAAGAGTAGGCTTGACAGACCAATTTCATGGAACGATCCAACTGAAGGGATGGGACAGAAGCAGCGAGGGGTCGAAAGCACGCAATCCAGGCCGCATCGTCGTGGAGAAGAGGCGAGGAGAGGAGGCCGAGAGGCGCCGTCGCTCTGAAAAGCTGACTGATTTTTAACGCGTTTGAACGGAGGCCCCGAGATTGGTCGTTGTGTGCCATCACTATTGACAGTGCGCCCAAAACACGACCAGGAAAAGCATCCTGTTTGTAAAAAAAACAATAACGCCCCGGGATGTGAAGGCCAGCGTTGCCGAGCAGATCAGCTGTGCTGGACACCGCCACGTATTAATCAATGACGGCTGGACTGGAGCTATTCCCAGTTGAGCAATAGAACCGAAGAAACACTGCCAAATGCAATTTCAGCTTTGAATGAAATCATTAGTTTGAAGATGGGTGTACGGGAAAGCGCCGAAACGGTTCCCCCCCCCCCCCCCCCCCCCCAACAAAAATCTCTCCATCTCTGTCTGTGCCTGCTTCACCCGAGCTTCTCGTGAAATCTTAAAACTCCTTGCTTTTACTCTCGTAAGAACATGTTCTTTTCTTAATCACTGTGATACCAAACCAGACAGATCGTCAGATATCGTGTCGCGTCGTAGCGAACGGGAGATTTACCGTTTTTTGTTCCCGAGGACGAAGGTTGAGGGAAGCGAACTGGTGTTCAATTAAATTTGATTTGTACAGCGCTTTTAACAATGGACATTGTCTCAAAGCAAATCCTTATCGAGCGTGACGGTGGTGAGGGAAAAACTCCCTAAGATGATACGAGGAAGAAACCTTGAGAGGAAGCCGACTCGGAAGGGAACCCGTCCTCATCTGGGGAACGACGGATAGTGTGAAAGTGAAGGAAAGTTCGTTATGGTTTTAACATGAAGTCTGTTTTGTTGAACTAGTTCACTAGAGGAGACCTGAGTGCAAAACTGCACGTGGTAATTGCAGTCCCAAGGCCATCGCTGCAACCGTCGTCCCAGCAACCACAGCGAGAACGTCCATGTGGAATCGAGGTCCAAAACCATTTCCGTGGTACGTCAAGTTCAAGCGGTACCGTCCTCATCGATCTCCAGGCCGTAGCCTCTAGTTGATGAGAGCTCCATCCAGAGGATGCATGTGTTTTTAAAACTCCATAGCTGCTGGGGATTTAGCACGTCTCTCTTGGAGCGCCGGTGTTCAAACGCATGATCGTAAGTCCTTCGCTAATTCCGTTCTATAGGCACAACGAGGCTCTGAGGACATTCCACTCTCTTTCCTCCATCTTGTATTTACGGAAGCGGCAGGATCCGAGAGGCTGCCGTCACTTGCCTGTCTGGCATTATGTACCGCCGTGCTTCGGTTGCTGTGGCCCACAGGCAATTCTGAGAGGAAATTGATGTGCCTCTCCTATGGAGTCATCAGTCGCTTGACTCTGAAGTAGATAGAGTTCAGCTCCCCACTGCAGTTGAGCTGTCTCCTTTGTAGACATTCCGTATACACACTAACGTACACACACACACACACACACTTTTCCTCTCCTACTCGCACAAACCTTTTGTTTCTCGCTCCCACAGACACGTACATGTACACACATACACTTCTGATGTTAGACAGCGTACTTGGACTGCGAGCTGCATTTAAATGGTGGGTCTGGCAGTGTTTGGCTTTGCTGTGAAGCGGCTGTCGGTGTCCTGTTCGCAGAGCTGTTTTTCTCAGGATGGATGAAGCCAAATCTCTACTTTGCAGGTGAGATTCTTGTCTGTGTGGAGGTGGAGAGTGCGACACCGGGCTTTGCTTTATCAGGAATAAACAGACCATCTGTCTGCATTGGGAGACTTTAGAAGTGGCTTAGAGAACCACTGGTGAAGATCTGCATGTTTTGGTAATTAGTGTTTCTACTCAATATGACGCCAATCGGACAAATCGGAAAGGATGTGGTTTTTTTTTTTTCCCGGAGCGTTCCTGGGTATCTTTCGGAATCTCTCTCGTTTCTCTCCGTTCGTCTATATAATAGAATGAAAGTATCGAACGGGACGTCTCAAGAAAGGAACAGAAATGACCAGTGAGAGAGAAGAAAAACACTCTGAAACGGAAAACGATGAACTCGAAAACGTTTCATTAGCGCTTTCAATCTTTTTGTTTCCTGTGGGCGGGGCTTTGGCTCGAGAGCTCCCTGACCTGGAAGTAGCGACTTCAGTGGAAATGACTCGCGTACTTAATTAGTCAGTATATTAGTTTGTAATTAATATTTGAGGTTAGTCTCATACGAGACGATCTCTCAGGAGTGTGTCGTCGTCGTCATCATCATCATCATCCTCCTGGACACTGGACACTCAAGCTGTTGATCCAAATCTCACTACCCAATGAGAGGAAATCGCTGTTAAGCCCCACCCACACGAGCGGTATGTGCCAGAAGGGCGAATGTAAACTTAGGTGTAAACTTTGAAAGCTCTGGCAAGGCGTTCATAAACCATGATTAGCGAAAAGGAAGCTTGGAAAATGGTTAACAGAGAACGCTGTTTATTTGAAGACCTTGCTCAGTGTTTTCAGTTTCAGTCTGTGTTTCTTCTTTCTCGTTGTCTGGTTTTGTTCGTTTCTTGAAAAGTTACGTTCGGTATTTTTGGAGCAAATTGAATTCCATACTATATCATCTTCAACAAGAATTTAAATTCGGCGACAAACGTAATCCAAATCTGGGTCACGGTTAAGCTGTTCTGGAAACTGTTTAACGCCCGTCTTCTAGCTGTTTAGCTAATGTAAGCATTCAGTGTTGGATAGGGGTGTAACGATACACTTTGGTCAAAATTCGATTCAGTTCACGATACTGGGTTCACGATTCGATAGTCTGGGAATATTTTTAACAAAATGCGAATGAAGAAAAAGTATGACTGCAAGTACGCCTTTTTAATTTCTGAATTATAAACATTAAACTGATGGACGGACGGATGGCTGGACGGACGGATGGACGGACGGATAGATGGGTGGATGGACGGATCGATAGATGGATGGACGGATGGATGGATGGATGGATGGACAGACAGATGGATGGATGGATCGATAGATTGACGGACGGATTGATAGATGGATGGACGGATAGATGGATGGATGGATGGATGGACAGATGGATGGTTGGATGGATCGATAGATGGACGGACGGATAGATGGGTGGATGGCGGATCGATGGATGGATAGATGGGTGGATGGCTGGACGGATGGACGGATGGATGGATGGATGGATGGACAGACAGACGGATGGATGGATCGATAGATTGACGGACGGATTGATAGATGGATGGACGGACGGATGGATGGATGGATGGACAGATGGATGGTTGGATGGATCGATAGATGGACGGACGGATAGATGGGTGGATGGCGGATCGATGGATGGATAGGTGGATGGATGGACGGACGGATAGATGGGTGGATGGACGGATAGATGGGTGGATGGACGGATAGATGGATGGACGGATGGATGGATGGACAGACAGATGGATGGATGGATCGATAGATTGACGGACGGATTGATAGATGGATGGACGGATGGATGGATGGACAGATGGATGGATGGACAGATGGATGGTTGGATGGATTGATAGATGGACGGACGGATAGATGGGTGGATGGCGGATCGATGGATGGATAGATGGGTGGATGGATGGACGGACAGATGGCTGGACGGACGGATAGATGGGTGGACAGACGGATGGACGGATAGATGGGTGGATGGACGGATAGATGGATGGACAGACAGATGGATGGATGGATCGATAGATGGACGGACGGATTGATAGATAGATGGATAGATGGACGGATAGATGGGTGGATGGCGGATCGATGGATGGATAGATAGATGGGTGGATGGACGGATGGATAGATGGACGGATGGATAGATGGACAGACGGATGGATGGACGGATGATCAGACAGATGGATGGATGGATGGATCGATAGATGGACGGACGGATTGATAAATGGACAGACGGATAGATGGATGGATGGATGGATGGATGGACAGATGAATGGTTGGATGGATCGATAGATGGACGGACGGATAGATGGGTGGATGGCGGATGGATGGATGGATAGATAGATGGGTGGATGGACGGATGGATGGATGGATGGATGGACAGACAGATGGATGGATGGATCGATAGATGGACGGACGGATTGATAGATGGATGGATGGATGGACGGATGGATGGATGGATGGACAGATGGATGGTTGGATGGATCGATAGATGGACGGATAGATTGATGGCTGGACAGACGGATAGATGGATGGATGGATCGACGGATGGATGGATGGATAGATTACAGCAGCAATCCAAAAAGTAGGCTGTATTAAAAATAAATTTTAAAAAATATTCAAAATAAAAATAAACATATTGAATAAAGGAATATATAGTGGATATAGTGAGTATAGCCTTATACAGGCTTTTTCTGAGTAAATGTGAAAAGTTAAATACTGGAGAATTTACAGTAAAAAGTACAAAGTGCCTTAAACTGTGAATAAATACAACTTGCTATGAACAGAGGTTTAATATCGTAAACAAGATGTACCACCATTTTTTTTTAATTTTTTTTATTTTTTTTTTTTAAAGAAGAAACTTAATGGATTAAATTAACCAGAAGAAACTTCTTGAGCTCCACAGCAGCACCTGAGGTGCCAGTTTAACCAGACCTAGAGCTCCAAAGTTGGCTAAGAGGCCCATCACCTGTTTCTCAGGCACTGTGTAGATCACAGAGGTGCATGGCTGGTGGCGTTTGAACGCTACCGAAGACTTCTTTCTAACGGTCATAATGTGGTCGTGTAACTGTTATCGTGTTGCACTCCAGAGCCATCACGCTGTAAGTGCAGATTCCCGATGATTGCTCAGCCTCTTGAGAAGAATGCTGGTCATGTGCCCAGTGTGCACTCGGTATATTTTTAACGTTGTGCAGATATCGCACATCGTCCCGTTTTTGCATCGCGATGTGTCGTGCCGCGATGTATTGTCACACCCCTACTGTTCTAGACGTCCATAGTACGGTAGGAAAGGTCTGTGCGGCTGCTGAATATCGTTGTCCGAACATCGACGAGGCTAGTAGTTAGGAGCAGAGTGGGACCAGGAATCCATCACCGTGTGCTGTGTAAAATCAGGTGAAGAACTGCAGTTATGTTAATGTTTGAGTAACGAGAGACAGCGTATGTGTCTTTATTTCCGAACGTTTATCTCCAGTGTGCCTTTGTTAATGATGCCGCGTTAGCATTTGTGTAAACAGAAATTCTCATCTACTAAGCCGGATATAAGCGGCTAAGCGTGGTTTCGGAAACAGAACAGTGGGGGGTATGAGAGAAAGGTGATATTAGTGTTCATGCCTCAGCAGTGATTGGATAGGACCTCTTCTGCTCGTCCTAGATTACACTTTGATTGCTGGAGCGCCAAAACGTTACAAAGGATTAGAAATCAAACCATCATGTCTATCGCTCTTCTTGTGATTATATATATATATATATATATATTTAATTTTTAAGGTAATGATTGTGTCAGAATTCAAGTTTGTAGAAGGATCACATTTAAATACCAGAGGAGGGTAAAGTCTGAAGTGTTAATCCCCCCCCCCCTTCTGCCCCACCCCAAGGCAGAACGTTATTAATAAATAAACATTACGTTCCGATCTCGCGTTCACATCATCCCGCGTCCTTTTAGGTCTATCGGTTTAACATGTTTCGCGTGTGCATTTGTGGCTAAATCAGCACGGGACGGATTCGAGGCACACTTGCGTTATGTACTTTCGGTAGCAGACGTTAACAGAGCAGTCGGGATGGAGGGAGCACAGGCTCTGAATACAGTTGGGGGTGTATCTTTAGACAGGAAATCCCATAACTCTGTCTAACTTACCTTTCTTTACCGAGTCTCAGTAACGTTCAGGACATGGGATTATACTTACAGCACAGTATGTAACGTATTTATCGTATGTATGTATTTATGTATGTAAGTAAGTAAATGCGCATATATATATATATATATATCCTGTGTATATAATAAGAGATTTCTACATTTAATCCTAACTCTAAGCCTAAGCTTAACCTCAGTAACCACAGAGAAACGGTTTTATGCTTTCAGCGTTGAAGAAGCAGCGCACAGGATTTATTAAAAAGCACTTAACGTTTGTCAGGAATATCTTGCTGATCCTGACGAGGTAGGTTAGCGTTTTCTTTCCTCAGCTTTTCACACTGTTCACGCTTAGCAAGTGGAGATACCTTGGATATACCTAAAACTGATCTAGTGTTTCCTCTCATAAGATGACGCCATTATCTGCCAAGAAAAGAAGACCATTTCAAGCTTGAAATTGACTAACAAACATCTCGAAATAGGTTTCATAATCTTCCATTCGATTCAGTGTAATAGGAAATGGTAAATAAAATGGACTTATGCAAGATGTTTTCACTTGCTATGATGTTGTTGTTTTTTTTTGTATCGCTAAGCTCCGGTTGCTATTTACTCAGCGTTATTCGTGGGTACTGATTATCTTTGCTGAATCCTTCCTGGTCCTTTTCTCCTCATAACTGACCCATTTTCATCTCCTGCATGTCACGTGATCGCAAATCCATCTCGAATCACGTGCGGGGGGGATGAACGTTAAAAGCATAGTAAATGGCGGTTAGAAGTCTGTCCGGTTACCGATTAATGCTTGGGATTTCTCCTCTCTTAATCCTCTGTAATCACTCGAGAACCATTTGTTAGTGAGGAATCTATTTTTTCCACCCTATTAGTCCTTGTACGCTTCCAAACGAGTAACAGTTTAGCCGTGCTGGTTCGTGTACGGGCCTTCTGATGAATCCCGTTTCTGTTTCGTTTTTTTTTTTCCGTTATCCTCCCATCTCGTCGACCCTGCCAAGATTTCGCTACGACCTCCCTGCTGCGCTGGTCGTTCTCGTTCCCAGGGAGACTCCAGGTTTATACGGGAAGTCGCATTTCCCCGTACGGATCCCCACGCCGGATCTCTTTTCCACGCGCTCCGTGGAATCGTTCCACTTCCGTAACTCGGGTGTTTGTGCGGGAAGCAGCTTTGCGTGGCTGAATTATGAACGGCAGCTCAGAACACGACGTTCTCGTCGCGAGGGCTCTCCGGAGAAGCGTCTCTCGGCAGCCGTGCGTAAAGGGATCTGGATTTCCGAATAAGGTTAGGAGAACATCGGCGCAGCTTAGAGTGGAATCCCCCATCGTGCCGTGCCTCGGTGAATCACTGCGATGAAATAAACACCCTCCTAGCCGTGAGCTATGAAATCAGTCGTAACGCCGCGCCGCCCGGAGAGAATTAGTGGAGGGCCCTGCAGGTTCCTCGAACTAATCTGAAATGAATTTGTAAGACCACGACACAAAGCAGGAGATGAGCAGATGCTGGTTGGAAAGAGGCTTCTGTCTTTTAACACAGCACTTAAATAGCTGCTTGCGATTCAGGTAGGCGCTCACTAGCGACGCGGTCACTGCGCAGATGCTCTCATCAGTGAGAAAATTGCTTTACAAATGGAATCGCAGCAGCCAAGACACAGTCCTCTGTTAAGGCAGTGACCTGGCTGTAAGTCAAAAAACGCTGACTTTATTTATTTATTTATTTATTTATTTATTTATTTATTTCAAGCTATAGCTATCGTAAAAGGAAAAAAAAAAAAAGGGGGGGGGGCACTTTCTCCACAGACTGGCTGTGCCACATTTATATGTAGGGCAGTTGCGGTATTAAAAAAAAAAAAACCCCAACAAAACAAATATAATTGATAGTATTTCTGATAGCATTATACTTAACAAAAAAAAAAAAAAAAAAACCATTGTTAAGGAATCCGATGATTGATGATCCTCCTGAGCTCGTGATGGATTTTAGAAAGCCGCTGGGTTGGTTTATTTTGTGTGCATGAGAAGCCTTATAATGGCGTATTTATATAACGGCTATAAATAGTTTATTATTATTATTATTATTGGTCATATTGTTGGTTTTGGATAAGAGACCGTAAAGGACTGGAGCTGTGGATCTGCAGACATGTAGGTCACGAGATTACTAGGTTATTGGAGATCGAAGCTTTTATGCGTCTGCGTCATTTTTCATCCTTATAATTGGGAACTTTTGTGCTACGGCGTGCCAGTTTGGTTTGTCTGCTCAGGACATTGTGCTGAAGTCAATCTGTGTGTGTGTGTGTGTGTGTACGCATTGGCCTGGACGCTGTGGCAAGAAAAGCAGAACACATCCAGTGATTATAGCCTTCATCTTCAACCTATAATCAAACAGGAACTATTATTGTTTTATCCCGTACGATGATGACGATGATAACGCCTCGTCGTAATCACAAGCCCGGTTGTTGCTTGTTATTACGTACATGCTTTCGATAAAAACGCGCCGTGCCGCGTGGGTGTTCGAGCTTTGATTTCGCTCTAATTGGCTGCGTGTTTGCCTCTGGTTATACGGATATAACTAATTAGGCTCAAGAGTGATAATTAAAAACGATATAGCGTGGCCCGTGAAAGCCGTGTATTTAGTTGTAGCAGTTAGGGAATTAATCACCTTTAAAGATCCTTCATCATGCTACACGTTGCATTTGGCAAAAATATGCACAACCCAAAGAGGCTTGACGACGTGCGAGAGCAGAAACCTTTTTGAAGCTCCGGAAGATGCGTCCTGTCGGGATCTTGAGAAGCTGTGAACGTTAATCTGAGTTAGCGCTGTTCCCCTGGCAGGTGGCACTAAACCCCTGCTGAAGCATCCTTCTTGTTTGCCCTCGACACACGTTAAAGTTTCATAGCTAAGACACACCCTCGCCGCTTACTTGCAGCGCTGTGTTGCGGCTGCTTTTACTAAATCCCTCCCAGCGCCCTGCATTAAGCCTTAAATAAATCAGTACTGAGAGAGGAAATCTCTCTGTTACCCCAATTAGAGGCTGTACGTCTCTGTTCACTCGGCTCGAAAGACAGGACATAGGAATAGTGTCAGTGGTGTGTAAAATGTGTCTGCGTGCTTCTCGCGCTCTCTCGCTCTCTCTGTATTTCTGGATATCTGTCTTGTCAGTATATAAATTTCCCTTGAACATTATTGCAGTTAATTAGACCATCATACCTGAGGTTCTAACTAGAAACAAGTCTCACAACAATCAATATACGGATAAAGTCTGAGAAGAGCCCCACACACAGTTTCCTATGACATAATTTCCTATGACATTCGCATGAAATTTTCACCAGACATCAGTATTAACTCAAGAAATCTGGAAATATAAAGAATTCGCAACATTAAAGTCCGTAAATAAAGTTATGTGTAATAAAGTGGAATGACACGGGAAAAAAGTGTTGAACACGCGAAGGGAAAGCAGTTCTCCAAGGCAAGGAACCAGCTGAAATCCGTAAGTAATTATACCCCCTATCTGTGCAAATGAATATCAGCTGGGTTAGTAAATTGATGGTATAAAAAAAGGCTTTTCGTTACCAAGGTGTCACACAAGAAACATCTCATGATGGGTAAAAGCAAAGAGCTCTCCCAAGACCTTCACAACCTTACTGTTGCGAAACATATTGATGGAATCAGATACAGAAGTATCTCAAAACTTCTGAATCCTCCAGTAAGCACCATTGAGGCCGTTATCCACAAGTGGAAGCAACATCACTCCGTCATCAACCGGCCACGCACAGGAGCTCCTCGCAAGATTTCTGACCAGGGAGTCGGAAGAATAGTCCGAAGAGTCAAGGCCCACTCAGAAAGAGCTCCAGAAACACTTGGAGGCAGCAGGCACCATCGTCACAGAGAAAACAATAGGCAATGCACTCCACTGCTCACGCTCACCCCACAAGACTCCATTACTAAAGAAAAGGCATGTCCAAGCTCGTTTAAAGTTTGCTACAACTCATTTGGACAAGCCTGTGAAATACTGGGAGAGTGTAGTCTGGACAGACGAGAGCAAAATTGAACTTTTTAGCTGTCATAATACACACCATGTTTGGAGAAGAAACGGCATGGCACATCACCCTAAAAACACTATACTAACAGTGAAGTCTGGACGTGGAAACGTCATGGTGTGGGGCTGTTTTTCATCACATGGTACTGGCAGACTTCATATAATTGAAGGAACGATGAATGGAGCCCTGTACCGGGAGAATTCTTGAGAAGAATCTGCTGCCATCCACCAGGATGATTAAGATGAGACGTGAGTGGAGCTTCCAGCAGGACAACGATCCAAAGCATACAGCAAAGATCACTCTCAATTGGTTTCAGAGAAAAAAAAATCGAGAACGGCCCAGTCAATCACCTGACTCGAATCCAATTGGACAAGATTTAAAGACAGTATGTTTAGAAGAACGGACCAAAATCCCACCTGAATACTGCGGCCCATTCATTTCTTCATACAGGAAGCGTCTTGACGCTGGATTCTCCACTAAGTATTAAATAAATTTCAGTTAGTGTGTTCAATACTTTTTTCCCCGTGTCATTCCACTTTATTACACATAACTTTATTTATGAACTTTAATATTTGGATTTCTTTATATGCATGGGATTCTTGAGTTAATCCTGATGTCTGGTGAAAATTTCATGTGAATATCCTCATTGGAAATATAGTTACTGAAAAAAAAAAAAAAAATGTTGACACGTTCAATACTTATTTTCCCCGCCGTATGCTCAACTTCACCTCAAATGCACGAATTTATACTGCAGATACACAACCAAACACCTACAGCAGTTGCTAAATGTGTTCTTTAAGCATTCTGGCAATGCAGAACTTTCTCTGTGAGATTTTTCTCTGTGGAATCGAGCAGCAATTACATCCTGATAGAAAGCACATTCATCTTGTAATAACATCTAGCGTATGCTAATTGATGACTGGGTAAAGAAGGCTTTGGGTATTAATCGGTCATGTGCAGAATGAGAAGGGTGATGCGCAGTGAAATTACATTAGCATAGACTCTCATTTGTCGACTCCTCGAACTCATCGCAGCACTGGAGTTTCGGGTAAAGTACCGACGGTGGATCACTCGCCGTCCGAGTTCGATCTCTCTTCCTCTTTCTAAGAGGTGTCTCGCCCTGGCTCTCTGCCTTAGAATGTGTACCGTTTGGGACGGCGCGTAATGGCGGACGTGGGGATTGTATTACGCAAGTCCCGCCCCTCGATAAAAAGAGCCAATCGCCTGGTCGGTTAAGAGGTTAGCAGAAAATGCCTGGCCGATCAGATTCTCACACCGACAGTTCATCTTAAAGATGCCCCTCCTACCTCATTTCTCATCTAATGTAAGCCAAATGTATTTACAGGGGTGGCTCATATCAGTGGACTAGAAGGCCCCGCCCACCCACCCCGCCTTTAAAACATTCCACGTATTTCAATATAAGGTTTCCTTTTTTGCATCCACATCATCTAATCTGCAATTACGAAATGTTATGAAGTGGATTTTCTTCCCGTCCATCCATCCATCCATTTTCTGTAACACTTATCCTACGCGGGGAGCCTGGAGCCTATCCCAGATAACCTGGGGCACAAGGCAGGGGACAACCTGGACGGGGTGCCAACCCATAGCAGGACACAATCGCACACACATTCGCACACTACGGATAATTTGGAAATGCCAACCTGCCTACAACGCATGTCTTCGGTGTGGGGGAGGAAACTGGAATACCCCGGAGGAAACACAAACTCGAACGCCCAACCCCGGAGGTCTGAGGCAGACATAGAGGATTATTATTATTTGTATATTTAAGCTGAGTGTAACAGCAACACCAGCGGTCTTAATAAAAACACATAATATACACACGATATCAAGCGCTAGCGCTGTAAATTCATGCAGCCAATCAGTGGCAGTCTTGCCAGGTGATTATAGAGTGACACGCCCCATATGCTACATATGAGCTTAATATGGGCTACAATTCGTTATGGCCCGTTTCCGTGACGTTTCTGTAACACATCATCAAGCAGTCGCATTACGCACTCAATGGTGGGTGTAATGAACCAGGGGGATTATTTACTCGATCATTATTTTCCCCTTAAAATGCTTTCGGAGGAGAAAATACAAGTCGATAGATTAAGCGCACACCGTCTAATCAAAGTGCGAATCAGACAAGGTTTAATGACGAAAGGGTTTCATCGATTCTATTGACCGTGTTTACTTTTTAAAGACAAACCAAAATTAGTCAGGCTTACGTGCGTATCGGTATATCACGTCACTGTCCGACAACTCGATCAAATCGTGAGAGAAAAGAACCACTAGTAAGGATTCAGACATTTCTCGGCAGATTGATCGCATTAACCGCCGTGTTTGTTAAACTGGCTCCTTTCCCGACGATCTTCGCAGGCAGGCAGCCAAGGCGAGGTTAGAAATTTACTCTAAATAAAATCGTTTTCCGTTTTTGTTTTCTTACAGTAGAGTTGTTAAAAGTATTTTATTAGCAGGTCAAGAACCTGCGTTTCTGTCATTTTTGGCGGTTGTCCAGAATTCAGTATTCAGTATTCGCAACAGGTTTTCCCAGACTGCCAAACAAATACGATCGTCCATGTGTAAGACGACGTATTATCTACGGCGTGTCCATCGGTTTCACCCGAGGTATATGGGCCTCTCCCCGTTTAAGTAGATAGGAGATCTCGGAGCGTTGCCAAGACGGACGCCAAATGGACAGACCCAGAGAACAGGATGCAGATAGCTCTCAATTCCAAGAAGAATTTACGAGTCCTAGGGTTGATTCAGGATCGAATCAGCAATTCTCATTCAGGCCTGCTGTCTAGAATCGAAAGTGCATGTGATGGGTTTGTGTGTGTGTGTGTGTGTGTGTGTTTGTGTGCACTTGTGCATATAAAGCTAGTATTGCATTGGGTACAGGACCTGCCTGCTTCTAAAGCAGCAATGCAATGGAGTCGAAAATGGAATTGGACAGAACCTGACCTTGGATCTCGGTGCTGATGGTGCAAGTGTTAAATCGGGGGCCGGCGTGTGCACCGCAGCCCAGCCGAGCCTGCCGGGAGCGGGTGTAATTATCAACAGAAGGCTGCCGAGATAAAGATTTTGGAATGAGAGAGGGACTGGCAGCCTGTTCCGCTATCTGAGCCGGGCTGTGAGGAATGGCAGTAGGCGAGAGATGCTAGCAAAATGGTGCCAACAAAAGCCCGGCTTTGATGTCATCCATGCCTGTCTAAGCCGTGACAAAATGTCACCTTGTACACAAGGCATGAAAGCACAGCCACCAAGGGAGATTGCATATACGTGCATGCCTGTGCGATATTATATAATGTCCTACTATCCACTATCTACACCCCAACGTATTTAAATTCAGAATTACATCTGGTGCTTAGGTAGTTTAGTTTGGATTTTATCAGAAGGCTAATTTCCCCTCACTCTCTGGCTGCCACTTTGCCATATGCCATGCAAGCAGGTGGCTAGTAAGAGCTGTTGATAATAGCCTAAGCCCTGAGTCCAACCAGACAAGTAGATGTCCTGAGGTGATAGAAAATACCTCCTAGCTTTCAATGTTTCCTTAATACCATGGTTGGTTTTTTTTTTTTTTTAATTTTTTTTTTTATATAATATAAGGCTTACAGTCTTACATTGTACATGACTACAATACCAACAGCAGCATGAAGCCTGGCACTCCGTCTTCTATAAAAACCCTCTAACGAATCAGTGTGCTGCAGGAAGAGAGCGTAATAAGGTTGTCGAAGTGGTGTATAAGCAGCATCAGGGCTTTGGCTTCGAACAGCATCTGGTTCCAGAGTACTGTCAGCTTGAGTGACCGCTCAGTGATCACCTTGCAGATTTCAAACTTAATTAATCTACCTGTCTGCATGTCAGACCCCTGTATCGGTCGGCCGGTCTGCCGAGGGAAGGGGTGGGGGAGGAGGAGGGGGAGTGGGGGGGGTGGATTGGAGGGAGGAAAGAGTGGAAGTGGAGAGTACAAGCCTCGCACCGGAGCACAATCGAGGATCAAATGGCACTCCAGTTACACGTCCGATTTTTGGTGGAATTTGGTTTGTGAGGCATTTTTTTTTTTCCGTTGAATAGATTATCACCCCGGCCCACGCGGTCGCACTCTTATTTCCTGCGTTCCAGCAGAAAAGTACGGAGCAGGTGCACCGAAGATAAATGCACGCCCTGTACAAATTGCTGGCCTAAACGAATGGTGTGACGCGGCAATGATTGCAGCATAAGAGAAACGCTGCAATATCACCGATGTTGCAGAAGCGCAGGGAACTTCGGCGAGTCTGACCCCTTTGTCGCGGAAGGCGCTTTTGTCGGTGTAGAGCGTGGAGCGAGCGGAGAAGTGCTGAGGGCAGGGAAATTACCCCTCTGCCGACGTTCGGCCATGCAGATGAGGGACAGTCGCGGGGCCTGTGCGGAATGGCTGATGACTTTCTGCTCGTTTACAACTGTGACATTTCATGGAGGGTGGCGTTCAGACGACGGCCGGCTTATAAAAAATAGCAGACGTATGCATGTTGATCTTGAGGAAAAAGGTCAGCGCTGTCTCGGTGGACCTAATCACCCAGTAGTCCTTTCTCAATGAGTGTCTCTCCTCTGTGCACTGCTTTAACGAGAGCGGGAGAGGGAGGGAGAGAGAGAGAGAGAGAGAGAGGGAGAAGATGAGTGTATGTCTGAATGCATGTTACTTCCAATGAACCACCTGCCACACTGGGCGAATATCTTAGCCAGACAATGTTTTTGCTTGCCTCATTAGTTTTCAGTCCCTCTTAACCGACTGTAGAGGGATGTGTGTGTGTGTGTGTGTGTGTGTTGAGCTTTTCTCCTTGTTCCTGAGGCACTGTTGCTTTGCTCTGCCCAGTTCCCCTCTTCCTCTGTCTGCCTCCTTCTCTCTTTCTCTCGGCTGGATAAAGCCCTCATTAGCTTAGATGGTGGCTGCAGGAATTAGCCAAGTGCCAGAGTCAGAGCTGTTCCTCTGGCTCCATCACACTCGGATAATGGTGTTTGTTTAGCTATTACACAAACGGCTGTTAGCTCTGGGATTCTGGGCCGCCGGACACACTGAAGCGTGATGGATATGGCGAGACAGCCGCGTGGCTTAATCCCAACACGGTTAAGACTTTGATAGCCTGTTCGAATCGGACGGAAATGCTAAGTATACCGTCGTTGGCGTGTTTCTGAAGAAGACATGTCGGTGCGCGGGTTACGTCTTCGACACGAACCCTGTCACGGATGAAATTCTCATCACCCGAGAGATGCCTGTGTCCTAGCTGTTACTCCGTGTCCTGTCAAGCCAGTGATTGTACTCCGTCGTCTGTAGCTTTGTCCGTTCCTGGTTCGAGTAAGGCTCGGCGCATACCCGATGCATGGTTACACAACAGCTGTGCATAAGTAGCATTGTTCGCATTCTGTACTGCGTACGTTTTTGTACATCTGGAGGATTAAAAGCTTTGTCCACTAGGGGGCAAGTGTTAGTCAAAACCAGCATCGGAATGCGAACACGTCAAACAATTCCGATGGAGAAGGTTGAAGAGAATTATCTGTTCTTCTTCTTCTTCTTCTTCTTCTTCTTCGTCTTGCTCCTTTCTTCTTCTTCGTCTTGCTCCTTTCTTCTTCTTCTTCTTGCTCCTTTCTTCTTGCTCTTTTCTTCTTCTTCTTCTTCTTCTTCTTCTTCTTCGTCTTGCTCCTTTCTTCTTCTTCTTCTTGCTCCTTTCTTCTTGCTCCTTTCTTCTTCTTCTTGCTCCTTTCTTCTTCTTTCTCCTTTCTGCTTGCTGCTTCTTCTTCTTCTTCTTCTTGCTCCTTTCTTCTTCTTGCTTGCTTGCTTCTTCTTCTTCTTGCTTCTTGTTCTTCTTCTTCTTCTTGCTTCTTCTTCTTCTTCTTCTTCTTGCTTCTTCTTCTTCTTCTTCTTCTTGCTCCTTTCTTCTTCTTCTTCTTCTTCTTGCTCCTTTCTTCTTCTTCTTCTTCTTCTTGCTCCTTTCTTCTTCTTCTTCTTCTTGCTCCTTTCTTCTTCTTCTTCTTGCTCCTTTCTTCTTGCTTCTTCTTCTTGCTCCTTTCTTCTTCTTCTTCTTCTTCTTGCTCCTTTCTTCTTGCTTCTTCTTCTTGCTCCTTTCTTCTTGCTTCTTCTTCTTGCTCCTTTCTTCTTCTTGCCTCTTCTTCTTGCTCCTTTCTTCTTCTTGCTTCTTCTTCTTGCTCCTTTCTTCTTCTTGCTTCTTCTTCTTGCTCCTTTCTTCTTCTTGCTTCTTCTTCTTGCTCCTTTCTTCTTCTTGCTTCTTCTTTTTGCTCCTTTCTTCTTGCTTCTTCTTCTTCTTGCTCCTTTCTTCTTCTTGCTTCTTCTTCTTCTTGCTCCTTTGTTCTTCTTGCTTCTTCTTGCTTCTTGCTCCTTCTACTTCTTGCTCCCATTATTGGTCGCCACAGTGCATCTTCAGTCTATTTTGGTACTAAAGCATACGCACGTCGCGTGAATTTCTTTTTTTTTTTTTTCTTTTTTTTTTTTTTTTTGGTGAGCACCATCACTGTGCCAAATGAACGCAGGCTACTCATTTAAAAGCAAGAATAACCTAAGAACTACTCCGTGACCCCTTGTCTACTTTTATATGCCTAAATAAAGCTGTCATTTGTTTTAATTTGGAGAGGGATATCAACCTTACTCTTGTCATCCAGCAAAGAGAATAAGAGATTGTACTCGTTAGGCTTTTAAGCAGCAAAGTGCTCACATAAGTATTGTTCTCAGACTCAGAAGGCAGGACCGCAAGGCTGAAGATAAGTGCTAGGCTTTTGAAAGCAACGTTTCATCAGAAGTAGATCAGTATTCCCCTTGAATCTGCGGTGACAAAGCAGTAAAATAGTACTGTATTACCACTCACGGCATGGCTCATTGGTTCTCGTGAGCGCCAAGTGCAATCATTAAAGCCAGTAAGGTGTGTAATAGATTTCTTCCATGACTTCTTAATTGTACGGAGAGCATGAGGAAGTGTTAAGGAGAGGAGGCGAAGGAGGGAGAGGGAGAAATTTTGCATCCTGTGTGGTCCCGGTGTTTAATCAGGATTTTCCTGGGCCAGATGTAGCCCTAGATTGCGCACGCCACACACACACACACACACACACACACACACACACACGGACATAAATAAATAAATAAAAATAACGCCCGAGTGCGCGCTCAGAGTGCCTGTCAAGAGCAAGCTCATCCGGAATGCAGAGGCTCAGCGTACTCAGAAGATTATCTAAACACGCAGAGCTGCGCGTGTGGGTTTTTCTATACGCTCGTGTGTTCCGCTTCACTTCACAGCTGTTCCCGGGGGGGGGGGTGAGGAGGGTGCAAATAATATGGAAAGAGCGGTAGGGCTATAAACAGACAAATGGGCTAGCAAATCCAGCGGTAATGAATATACTCTGCCATGAGATAGGAAGTCTAGGTAGAAATGATGGGCCTGGCGGAGACCACACATTACAGTAGGGCCCTGACAAAGTGGTGATGGATATACATGCATCCCTGAACACCCACGCATCATTACACACCTCGGCTCCTGATGCAGACTTGCCCATGTTTCGCGCACCGAGATGACGAGAAGATGCAGCCGAGACGCTTGTGCATGCATCCTTTCCATGAGTGGCCTCTCTAGGGGAAGTGTGCATGGGTAGCAGCTGGCTCGACGCTGGCCCGGTTGCCTTGGCGAGCCGCTCCCCCTACTGCCCCGCTCAGTCAAATTGAAATAAATGAAGTGCCAGTCCCGACAGTCGGGTAATTGTTCATATGGAAATTGGATTGCTGTTGTCTCGCAAGCTTTACCAAACTATCTCTGAAACCGTTCCCATCCTTCCCGTCAGCGAAGGGAGCCCGCTCGTTTAATTCCTGCTTTTCATTGCCTACAAACAACAAGGTGCTCATTATCTTTATCGCATCAACTAAGTAGTCGTCCCTGCTGCCCCGTCCTTGCGTTCCGTCCACCCTCTCTGTCATCGTCTGCTTTTTATCGGCCATTAGCCGACTACCAAAACATGACTGATCGAGATAATCAATCAGATAGAGAAATTGGCACTTGGCAAATGATCCCCCTTCTCCTTCACCCCACGGCCAGTGGTTTAAGACTAAAGATAATTTAATAGCTCTCATTTGTGTGTGTGTGTGTGTGTGTGTGTGTGTGTGTTTAAGAGCATTATACGAAGTCCTCAGCTGTTCTTAGGAAGATGGCAATCTACAAGGTTGAAAGCAGTATCTAAGTGCATTAATGGGCAGTGGGGGGATGGGGTGGAAAGCATCCATTATGCTTGTACACAGTGCGTCCATGAATATGAAATGATATCCTGCTCTATGTTAACCATTATCCGTTTTACAAATTTGCCAGGCGGTTTTAGCATCGTCTAGGCTTCTCGGCAGGGCACTGGCTGCGCTGAATTCTCACCGGGTGCAAGTTTGTATTTGCTTCTGTTTTGTATCTCTACCTCGAAGCTGATTCAGGATCCTGTGAACTCATTTCCATTGTAATGCCTCAGACCAGGCTCCACACACCACGGTCACTCAGAGACTCTGAACGCTACGCTGAGCATGTGCTAGTTTGCCTCCACAATGCTGATAGGTCTGGACTTTTTCATGCGAGTCAACCGCAGGGCGAGTCCTGATCCGTCTCTTCTTGCTGAGAGATACGTAACCGATCAGACTGCTCGCTGTCCTCCAGAGGCACATTTAAGTCCTCTCACATGCCCACACATACATATATATATATATTACTACGCATCGTCTCACACCGACTTACCTTCCACTCGAGACAGGCTTGTATAGAGCCCTCGTGGAGCTTGGCATGAAGAGATTTCTCTTTATAAAGCAATCTGGTCCAGCTCCAGATAAGGGTATATGCGTAGACATGCAGTTCAGACTGCTGATGTGTCGTCGTGGTTGGTGGAGTGCTGTACAGATGTTGTACAGATGGGTTTTTTTTCCCTGGGAAAGCAGTAAAAATGATCATTTTAGGACAAAAGCATATACTAATGAGTCTATCACTGGTTTCTCTTTCTCTGAACAAATGTTAATCACTCCCGTTCTTTCATTGATGTCGAATCTCGCCACTGCTAGCAGACAGCACGCATCTCTTTCCTTTATTTTCATCTCTCTCACTCTCTCTCTATTTTTCTGTGTTTCATCTTTCTCCTTGAGCAAGGCCTCCTGTTCTACCGAACAATTATAATTTAACAGCATGAGCTTTCTGGCAGCGTCAGTACAGATGTTCCTGGCTCATTAGCTATTAGCTTGTTTCATTATCTCCATCATTTTTGCAGCAGAGTTCGTTACAAGCTAATTCTCTGATCCCATATTTAAATCAAAATTTAAATTACATTTTTTTTTTTTTTTTTTTTTTTGGCGGCAGATTAACCCCTTCAACCGGTTTCTCAATTCGGGTTTTAAACCAAGTACTGCCTAGATCTGACAAAGACATTTGAGCCGTGCCAAATTGTGAACTACAGACAGAGCCAAAGCTCTCATTTGCTCCATGACATTACATTCAACAATTAATCCATGCCTTCTGTTCATTTTCAGTTTTATAGACTGTCATAGAATGTCTGACCCTTCGGGCCTCATTTTTCAGGCTGGATATGAATGAATGTATTCATAAATTGGGCATAGGGGCATTTACACAAGAAATTTTAGTATTCATGAAAATCCTGGTTGCATCCTACGGGGAGCTCCTGAGATTATGAAAATTTACATACAGTATAAGAAGGAAAAGCTTTTATTTGTCACATATACATAGCAGTACAGTGAAATTCTTTTGACGAACATCCCAGCTTGTTAGGAAGGAGGGGCCAGAGTGCAGGGTCAGCCATGATACAGCGCCCCTGGAGGAGGGAGGGTTAAGAGCCTTGTTTAAGGGCCCAAAAGTGACAGCTTGGTGCTGCTGGGCCTTGAACCCCAACCTTCTGATCAGTAACCCAGCGCCTTAACCATTACACCACCACTGCCCCGCCCTGTCCGATGTGTTGATCGTTCATTTCCACTGAAACAGGAAGTCAGGTTGGGACATATCAAGTGGCTCCTCCACCATTGTGAAAAACCAATAGCTTACCTCACAGCCCAGGCTAAGCCGTACTTGACAGTTACCATGGATTTTTATAACGTTGGGGGCGGGACACTTCAGATTCTAGAGTGCATTTGATTGGACCGAAAATCTGATGAGAAGCCGAAGTGCACAATGAGGTCATCAAAATTGTTGATCCGTATTGGTGATAGACAGAGGCTGTAATATTTGAATGCATGTATCTTCTAAATGCGAATTCGGTCCTTGTTTTGGAGCGCGCTAGCTTGCTGATGACCTCAAGGCTAACATAGTCATACTAAAAGCTACAAAACTTCCATTTTGATTTCATGGGGACTTGAATGGCATTAATTATTGAGATATTAAATATGGAAAAATATATGAATAATTAAAGCAAGCCAAGACAAATCTCTAAATTAAGACAACTGAGACTAATCGATCTATTAAGAGGATAGAAATGGTGCCGTGTTAAAGAAATGCTGATGGGCCGCAATGGTAAAATGGTCTGCACTTATATAGCGCTTTTATCCAAAGCGCTTTACACTGGTTCTCATTCACCCATTCACACTCACACACCAATGGTAGCAGAGCTGCCACGCAAGGCGCTAACTTGCCATCGGGAGCAACTTGGGGTTCAGTGTCTTGCTCAAGGACATTTCGGCATGTGGAGTCACGCGGGCCAGGAATCGAACCGCCAACCCTACGATTAGTGGATTAGGGGACGACCCACTCTACCAACTGAGCCACAGCCGCCATGCTAGAGTAACGGCTCGAGTTTACCGTACTGTAGAGCCAGGACTAAGGATACGATAAGTGACCGATCGGGTATGTCTCAATGTGCAAGGTGCTGTATACTCCCAAGTGTGCTGTGTCCCAACATTGGGTTGTTCCTGAATACATCAAGCTTCCTTTCCTTTCGGAGTGAGAGACTTCTGGCCAACAGAAGCATAGCAGTTTCTGGTGTTCATGATCACCTACAGTGTAGATACAGTAGATGTAGGTAGGAACAGTGTAGATATCGGTTTTCATGTAATTCACACCTAATTTACAGTGGCGGAAACTTGTATTGGAACGCGTCAACATTTTTTTCAGTAAATATATTTCCAATGAGGTTATTCACATGAAATTCTCGCCAGACGTCAGTATTCACTCAAGACATCCACACATATAAAGAATTCACAACATTAAAGTCCATAAATAAAGTTACGTGTAATAAAGTGGAGTATATATTTAAAGTTTTAAATACATTTCAGTTAGCGTGTTCAACACTTTTTTTTTTTTTCCCGTGTCATTCCAATTTATTACACACAACTTTATTTAATGTTGTGAATTCTTTATATTTCCGGATCTTGAGTGAATACTGATGTCTGGTGATGATTTCATGTGAATATCATCATTGGAAATATATTTACTGAAAAAAATGTTGACGTGTTCAATACTTATTTCCCCCCACTGTACACTTACTGTAATTTATCCCCGGACTTTGGGCTATTTTTTTATTATGCCTCCAACACTAGATTATGTATTGGCGTTTATGTTTTCAGGTTTTATGTTTGTAGGATTCATCTGGAATCGCCATCGTCACCAGCAGATGAACCGATTCGATTTTGGAATTGAGCCAAACGGGTTCAAGGTCAAAGGTCTGACGTAGTTTTCCTTCAATAGCAATACTTTTAAGGTTAGTTCAGGTATGACTAGGAAGACTAGACTTGTTGGCGACGAGGCTGATTTCGAGTTCTACTCGTTTTTATTATTAGCGTATACGGGTCAAAATAACTTCTGCCTCTGAGAAGGCATCAGTCAGCTTTACCTTTTATGGAGCATCGTGGGCGTCACTGAACGCAAACGAGGTGTGGCAGGAATGTGCTTTGCACTTTATTGGCGTCTGACACACTTGAGTTCAAATCAAATCAGCGTTCAGGAAGCTTTTGTAAATCTGACAGAATTACTATGAGACTAATAAATTAAGCCCATTTGTTTTTTGTTAATATTGTACTTTTATGGTATTTGCCTAATAAAAAGGCTGTTTGTTAATAACATGTACTGTACCGGTTTCTCCAAATCCTTCCACGTGTGTTAGACCGCTAATTTTTCCATCACCGGTCACACACCTGCTGCGTTACACGCGCCCCGGTTGAGAAACGAGAAACGCGTCTGACACGGCTCGGTGTCGCTGGATTCCGATCGGGAAGCGTAAAAGCTCCAGCCTGACACTTGTTCCGTCGTGTCGTCGCGCTGCCACTTCCCCTTTTGATGGCACGAAGCTCCAGCCTCTGAGATGTGAGAGGAGTGTGGAGGAGTGATGAAAAAAGTGGAAATGCTTTCTCAGGGCATCTCCGTGCGAGAGGAATAAAAAGAGAAACGTTTAGGATTTTTATTCTTGGTAGCATTCGGTGACCCCCCCCCCACTCACAACACACACACACACACACACACACCCCTCACCCCCAGCTCAACATCTGAGAGAAATTTGTATAGCAGCATATTTTGTTGAACGAAGTGAGCGCTCTGCATGAATAAGCAAATTATTCTTTGAAGTACCCTCAGTACAGTAGCAGAGCGGAGATGACTTTCTGTCGCTCTAATCACAAGGCGCACTCTCTCTCTCTCTCTCTCTCTCTCTCTCTCTCTCTCTCTCTCTCTCTCCCTGAAGTTCCAGTCAGGGGAGACTTCTAGGGTACATGTTTTAATAAAGAGACTTTTTTTTGTTGTCGGTATCTTTTATCAGACTTCGTACCAAAGAAAATTTGTATTGTAAGGTGAGAAAATACTTTTTTTTTTTTTTCTTTCTTTCTTTCTTTTTTTTCCAGCACGTAAACTTGCTTTCGTTTCGCCACGCTTCAGTTCATTTGTGCGGTCTTTAAAATAATCGTTTATGGAAATGAGGACATTTTGGCAAATCAGTACCGAGCTGATGACTACAGCTCTAGCAGACTCACTTCAGTCTGCAGCTTAATCTCAGTACGGCTCGTCTTCATCGCACACTTAGCCACTCGATTCAGGCCCTCGGCCAATTAGCTTCCGGTCATTGATTACATTTTGTTATTCGGCTCCTTGGAACGGGCTGCTAGGTTTTCCTCATTCGGTCTGTGTGTTTGAGAGAACTGATGGATTAATGGCCGTGTGCCTTTTTATGTCGTAGCAGCAGCCCAACAGAAGTGTCAGGGTACTCGGATAACAGGAGGCACGCGCGCGGTTCTTAAACGACGTCTCCGCCAGCAATCCATCCATACGTTCAAAATCTAGTTCCTTTGTCTCCAGGAGCGGGTTGTCATGGTTGTAAGTCAAGCCCAATTCAAAGTCCCTGGTGTTCTTAGATTCATGTGAAGGTCTAATTAATACATTCTTTATCCCAGGCTGACATCCCCGTGCATCACTGTAAGTAACCCTGACCCGAGCAATTCTCGTCTTGTCTTTCTTTTAGCTCTTCGTGACACACTGGGTATGAAGTGTGATTATAGGTGTGAGCTGGAATAGTACCTGTCTTTTTCCCTGATTTGTGACTGTACATGTGTATAATGTGGACTTGCCTGAACGACAGCAAGAAAACATTTATCTTTTGCTTATTTAGGTGTTACAACCGGGTGAGACGTCAGACTTCCTTGTTCACCGGGCCTATAGAGATAAACCGAATTAAAATGCTGTACGTAGTGGTGGATACATCGGCAGGACGTAAAATGGTATTTTACTGCTGAAAAGAGGACAAACCGCATGCGCTAGTTTATATTGCTACTCCAATCCCACACTCCAGCAGTCGCAATCAAAATGATCTAATCCCCCGTCGCAAATCAGGTTTATTGTCAAAATGTACAGGCTTTCAGCTGTTTGCAGCGAACACATCAAACGAAAGCGATCGGAATTGTTCAACACAACGAATGCTTCAAGTGGTTTCCCCGAATTCGACTGAAAATGCAACTTATTATGATTTCTCCAGTTTCAAAATTATTCAACCTTCTGAATAGAATCCCTCACAACAGCACAAATATATGCAAAACTGGTGTTGTCTCAAGCACATCTGATGCAAGTAATCAAGAGCTTCATTGGTTGCACCAGGTGTGCTTGAGCTGGAAAACATGAAACACCTGAACGGGGCAGCAAAAGGAAGCTATCGACGGCTGCAACCAGATTTGTGAGAAGGCACGTTGTGAAAAACCCTCGAGTGACTGCAAAAGACCTGCAGCAAGACTTGATGGTAACAGGCACTGAGGTTTCAGTGAGCACAGTAAGGCGCGTACTAAACGCAGAAGGTTTCCATGCCAGAACTCCAAGACGTACACCACTACTGACCCAAAAGCACAAGAAAAGTCACTCAAAATCATATAAATAAGCCACAGAAGTTTTGGGATTCTGTTCTGTGGAGCGATGAAACAAAACTGGAACTTTTCGGCACGATGGATCAGCGGTACGTCTGGAGGAAGAAGAATGAAGAAAGAACACTCTGTCCGCAGTCGAGCATGGTGGAGGCTCGGTGTTGCTCTGGGGCTGCTTTGCATCCTCTGGCACCGGAAACCTGCAGCGTGTGGAAGGCAAGATGGATTCACTGAAGTATCAGGACATCCTAGGAGAGAACGTCATGCCATCTGTGAGGAAGCTGAAGCTTGGGTGTCATTCGACCTTCCAACAGGACAATGATCCCAAGCATACCTCAAATTCCACCAAGGATGCCGTTGCTCATGAGGAACGGGATAAGATTCCTCAGGAACGCTGCCAGAAGCTATGCATCTCGTTTGCTGCAGGTCATAACAGCAAAAGGAGCTCTACTAAGTACTAAAGATGCTCGTCATGAAGGGGTCGGATAATTTTGAAACTGGAGAAGTCATTATAAATTGCATTTTCAGTTGAATTCAGGGAAACCACTTGAAGCATTCGTTGTGTTCAATAATTTCACCCGCTTTTGTTTGATGTGTTCACTGCAAACAGCTGAAAGTCCGTCCATTTTGTCAACAAACCTGATTTGCGATGCGGGGGGTCGAATCATTTTGATTGCAACTGTACATTGTTATAAATTGTTTAAGGGTATGAATTAAAAAGGGCAGGCACGTTCACCTGGAGAAATGGAATTTGAAATAAATGAGCTTCATTCTCAGAAGGGGAGTGGGTGAGGGGAGGGGGCGGGGTGGTGGTGGGGGGGGGACGCAGAATAAAGTGGGGCAATAGAGGGACAGGAGCTTTTTATGGAAATGAGTGTGTGGCTGAAATTAACAGAGCCCTAGGGGTGAATGGATAATGAGCTCTGCACGTAATCAGAGCTGCAGGGAAAGACAGGTTAACGTAACAAAACATCCATCCATGTTCAGCCGTGTGGGAGCTTCATCAGGATTTTCAGGTTGACACGCGTGCGCGTGTGCCTGTAGGTTTAATTGTGTGACTGGAATGAAAAACAAAGGCACCACGAACGCTGCACTGACTGCAGCACCTGTGGATTTCTAAAAAGGAGGAACGTGTTTGTGTGTGTGTGAGAAAGTAAACAGGTTTTGTTGATGTGTGTGTCCTCTCGATGGTGTGTGGGTTTGTGGTGTTTGAGTGTCTCTGTGAGTTGGATTGTCTTGTTGTCATTTATTTGTAATGAGATAAGCAACAGATGATTGACTGTGCTTGAGCAGCTGTGACCAAACTAAGATTAATGTCCTCTGAGAGTGAGAGAGAGAGAGAGAGAGAGAGAGATGGAGATTGGGGATAGTGACTGTAGACTATCACTTTGTGTTCAACACATATAGGCTATCTTAATATTGTTAATATATCTTAATATTCCAAATAACCATCTCGGAGCTCTTATCTCAGCTTGTAACTCAATTGGAGCATTTCAAATCCAGACGTTCTGAACGAAAGCTACGCAAACTGCGATTCGTAAAAACGATTTCTCTCTATTTCTCTCCTAAAAACACTTATTTGGTTTGTTTGCTTTCGCAGAGATGGGAGATTGGGTGCAGATGGTCCTGTTCTTGGCGTGCGTCTCCCCGTTTTCCGTCGAGGGGACGCTTTCCGAGTTTTCCACGCTCACGAACGTCAACAATGTAGCGCAGGACCCCGCGACAGGCCGGGTTTACCTGGGCGCGGTCAACGCCATTTACCAGCTCGACTCTTTCCTCCGGCTGGAAGCCAAAGCAGAGACGGGGCCTAAGAAAGACGCTCGCAGCTGCACACCCCCCGTGTCCACCTCCACGTGCATGTCTGCGGATCTGAAAGACACGAATAACGTCAATAAGCTCCTTTTGGTGCACTCCGCGAACGGGTCTCTGATAGCGTGTGGGAGCGTGTACAGAGGAATCTGCTCGCTGCTGAACCTCAGCAATGTGAATCAGCAGATCTACTACAGCGACAGTAAAGGAGAGAGGACGTATGCTGCCAGCATCGAGGACAGCGTTTCGGTCGTCGGGGTCATGGCCACGTTCCAGTTCAAAGACGATCCGGAGAAAAAGCCATTCAACGTCTTTCTGGTCGGGAAGGGCTACGGCAGCCAGGAGGACAACCCGAAGCTCATCACCACGCGCATCCTGGAGAACTACAAGGAGTGGGTTGTGTTCGAGAGCATCGTGGAGGCCTCGGCGGTCCAGGCCATCCCCTTCGCACCCAAGTACCAGCACCAATTTCGCTTCGTCTTTAAAGACTCCGGCTTTGTGTATTTCCTCTTCTCGCGCACTCAGGGTGGGACCGACAACAAGAACTTCACGTTCGTGTCCCGTCTCTGTGAGAAAGACGAAGGTTATTACTCCTACACCGAGCTGCAGCTGAACTGCAGCGCGAACGGTGTCCACTACAATAAAGTCCAGGCTGCGTACGTGACCGAGCCAGGAAAGGAGCTAGCTCGCACCATGCTGAATTCTGGTTCGTACGGAACCATTACGGTCTGGGATAAAGTCCTGTTTGTAGTGGCCACTCCGGACGGCGAGAACGCGACCGACTCGGCTCTTTGCATGTATCCGTTAAAGCGCATTAACGAGAGGCTGGAGGACATCCTCAGTGCCTGCTACACGGACTACGGAAAGATCGGAGGACGACCAGCCGTGTACAGCCCTTACATATCCAGCGCAGGCAACCCGTGTGCCCATCGACATAGCGTAAGTACTACCGTCACGTCTCGGACAGGGGACCAGATTAGCTCACGGGACAGGGTCGAACCTAGGCATCTTTTTTTAATTTCAACCCGATCTTCAATGGCTTTCGAAATGCTAGTGATTATTTGAACATTAGAGTGAGTCGGTATATATTATCATATATTGGGACTTCGCTCTGCTGGGAACCTGTACTGTATAAAAAGAATTAACGACAAGGGGATACCTATGTAATGATTAGGGATTTAACAGCACACTAATTAAATAGGTAATGTGTTCTAAGCGGATACAAATACAAGAAAGGTTTACAAGGTTTTAGCATAGAGTTGTGCATCAGGACTGGGGTCCTGCAGCACAGACCAAAAGCATCACGAGTGAGAGGAACAAGTGAAGTCGTCAGATATGAAGCTCAAATAAAGTCGTTAACTTAAACGCGCCGCAGTCCTTAGTACCTGCCTGGTCCGAGTCACGGCGGTTTAGAATATATTCCTTCGAAAAGACTGTGTGCAGATCCAAACGAAACGAATAACCCAGAGAGCAGGATTAAAAACGGTCCCACGCACACCTCTTGAGTGATGGAGCTGAGGTTGAGCAACTGTCAGAGCCCGAATTTACAGCCCATGCTGACAGTGCTGGCATTTTCTGTCTCTTCCTTTTCTTAGTGTTTTTATTTATTTTTCCTTTCCCCTACAATAATGGTAGGACATTAGGTATATCGAATACAAAGAAAAAAAAAAAACCCCTTACATTTTATTGAATTATTCCTGTAGTAAAGATATAACGATTATCCTGCCTTCAGGTTTTTACACTAAGTATCTTTTGCATTTGTGCTCCGTTGTAGAAGGAAATCGTGGACCAAAACAGATGCGGAGCAGAGTTCCTCCGCTCTCCGCTGGCCAGCAGGCCAGAGTTCGCCCTGCAGGCAGAGCCGTTCTTCACCAAACAGGCTCGGGGTCATCTGACTGCCGTGGCCATTGCCGTGGAAAACGATCACACGATCGCGTTTGTAGGGAACACCATGGGAGAGGTACTGAAGGTAGGTGTTACAGAGCTGAAGCGCAAAAAAAAAAAAAGAGAGAGCGAGAAAGTTAGAAGTGATGGTTCTTTGGGAGTTAGCTTGGCTAGAATGCATGCTGTGGGTTTGAAAGCGAGTGGAGGTTAACTGGTTATATAAGAAGTAAAAATGGAAAGAAAAGCGACAAGAGTGTTTCAGGCATTCACAGACGCCAGATATAAGAAGAATTTCGGAAGTTTTTCTTATGTAATGGAAGAAAAGGAAAAAAAAAAAAAGTAGGGCTGGATACAAACCGGCGACTTTTTTTTTTTATATATATATATATATATATTGCAGGCATTTTAGACGTTGAAATAATTGTCTGCCAAAATCGTGTGTTTTCATGGCACGAGACATATCATCCAATAATTGTGCCAGAAATCTGAAATGGAGCATACGAGGCATCTTCAGGTTGTCTTGGATGAAAAGATATTGACTCCCATCGCATGTCCCCCTTTCCCTGAGACACGGCGTGACTGTAGACGGAGGAGAATTGTTTTTAGATCGTGAGTCAGTCCTCACATTTCAGCCGCTACTTTCGGTAATGTCGAGAAGCCTCCTACATGGATTCTTCATTAGGGTTGGAACTCTGTCAGATTAAACAGGAGGGAGAGGACCGTATTAAAATAAATAAAATAAAAACCCGTGGTGCCTCGCTTTCACTCAGCCCAGCCGTACTGACTCACAATGAGAAGTACAGGAGGCTATTTTTGGTGTTTTAGAGCAGGATCCTAGAGTTTCTGGTCATTAACTGGCTCGTCGACTATTCGTTTAGGGATGACATTGTGTCAGGTATGTCTCGAATACGCGAGCCGCTCTGTGTGGGTTTTCGGCTACAGCTTGACGGATTTCTCTTGTCCCATGCTGCACTGTATAATTGCGACCTGCTCCATGTCTATTGTTCTCCACCCACGCAGGTTCATTTGTCAAGCAAACCAGAGGTGTACAACAGGGTTCCTGGGGACACTATGGGCGAGCACGTGAATAAGAATCTTTTCTTCGACAAGACCCAGAGTCACATATACATCACTACGGAGAAGAAGGTGCCCGCGCGAAAGTCATTTATCAAGGCATTAAGTCTGCTTTGTGTTTGTGAAGGAGTTCATTTCTTTGCTCGCGAGTAATGTTTGATGTCTTTTTTTTTTTTTTTTTTTTTTTGTTACGTACATGGTCTGCTCGCGTGGCAGGTACGGTTTTCTAACGATAGCCAAACAAAGAGGCTTGGCTTAAAATAAGTCCACACTGTTTCTTATCGGGTCTACAGATCACTAAGGTGCCGGTGCAGTCGTGCCACCAGAAGACCGACTGCAAGTCCTGCGTGGCCCAGAAAGACCCCTACTGTGGCTGGTGTGTCCTGGAGGGCAGGTGACGTTTATCGATCATCTCTGTTCGTGAATAAATGTCATGTCTAATGCAAGCAAAGCCTTTTTTTAAATTTTTTTTTTATTTATTTTTTTTTTTTTTTTACGCTGCCCGAACATAAATTAGAAAAAAAAAATAGCCAGGTGGATAAACATGGATTCGTGTCAGGGATGACGCAGATCTGACCTTCGATCAAGACTTCTAATGATTTAAAGATCGTATCATCCTGGGCATTTTTAATACTCTACACCGTTTGTTCTGATGAACGGTGAATGCTGACAATCAGTACGTTTACATACAGAGCAATAATCCGAGATTAACCCGATTAAGACGATACTCTGATTAAGAAACTAGCATGTAAACAGCGATTTTTAATTACCTTAATCCGATTACGGTCATACTCGAAGTAAACACAAATGGAATTAAGACGCGTGGAGTATTCCTGTTTTAGTCGCGTTATCGACGTGCGTTACAGACATGTACACACCTTAATCACACTATTAACGTCGTGTGGGAGTTTTCACCGCATTTTGCGACAGGACACGTACACACACGGCAGCGCTCAACCGTTTTACGGCAAACAAGAGAGCACGGCTGCGTCCCAAACCGCGTACTTGCCTACTATATAGTAGGAGAAATACATGTATCTGGGCTACTATATAGTAGGTAAGTACGCGGTTTGGGACGCAGCCCACGGCTTCAAGCAGTCGTCTATTAACACGTACAGCATGACAAATAATTAACCGCACTTGAAGCGTTCGTAAAATTAAAAATAAAAACACCCAAAACTGTATTCGGTACCATAACGAAGACCAGCTGTATGTCAATACGTGAAATTCTGGAGGGAACGTCGGACGGCGTGGCGCGGTGACGTAATGACGTGTGCCGTTAATCGCTCTATGTTCTATAACACGTAAAACAGGAACATGAAAGGAATATTCTAAAAGCGACTCACGTAAACACCTTACTCACAATATTGTCTTATTCAGAATAAGGTCAATAATTAGATCACTGCTGTCCATGTAAACGTAGTCAGTAATACATGTCGATAATGCGACTAAAACAGGAATACTCCACATGACTTAATTCGATTAATGTTTACATCGAGTATGACTTTATTCGGATTAAGGTCCTCAATAATCTCTGTTTACATGCTAGTTTCTTAATCAGAGTACCGTCTTGATCGGGTTAATCTCGGATTATTGTCGTCCATGTAAACGTACTGTATGTGAAAAGCCTGTTTTACAGTTAACGCTGTGCTTTAGTAACCCGAAGGCTGTGCGATCAAACCCCAGGACTGTCCTTTAACTGCTCGGACAGTTTGCTTGGTATCCTGTTAGATAACAAAAAAAAAAAAAAAGACAAATGAATAAAAAAAAAAAAAAACGCATATTTATTTCCATATACTGCTATGATAAATGTTCAGTAAGACTGTACATATCTTTTAATAAGTAACATATTCTTAAAAGTGCTTGATGAGTAGAGCCAGAAAGTGAAATAAATGGAGCAAAGTGAAAGCGTAGTATTATTTTTATGATAGATGTGCGCTGTCATTCACCGAGGACTTTCTCCCTGGAACCTTCAGTGTTTAAAAAAAAAAAAAAGAAAAAAAAAGTTAATTCCCACAGCAAGTTGTAGTGAAAAATAACACACTGTGTAAAAATTCTAGCAAAAATCTAATGCATACGTTCATGCTTATGTGCCTGTTAGTGCATCTTATCCTCTTGCATTAATACGTACATTATCTCCTCTCGTTGTTCGGTTCTTCTCTGCAGATGGAAGGCCGTTGAGCTAGGTAGTCAGCTAAGGTGTATACATCAGTCACAGTGTTAACTTACCTTTTGAATGATTAGTAATTTATCTATTCGTGACTACCGATAATAGAATTGTATACACCGACCGGCCATAACATTAAAACCACCTGCCGTATATCGTGTAGGTCCCCCTGCCCTTGTGCCAACAAATCAGCTCTGACCCATCAAGGCATGGACTCCACAAGACCTCTGAAGGTGTGCTGTGGTATCTGGCGCCAAGACGTTAGCAGCAGATCTTTTAAGTCCTGTAAGTTGCGAGGTGGGTCGTCCATGGATCGGACGTGTTTGTCCGTAAACATCCCACAGGCGCTCGATTGGATTGAGATCTGGGGAATTCGGAGGCCGAGTCAACACCTTGAACTCTTCGTCGTGTTCCTCAAACCGTTCATGAACAGTTTCAGCAGTGTGGCAGGGCGCATTATGCTGCTGCAAGATTATGCCACTGTCGTTAGGGAGCTCCGTTGCCGTGAGGTACGTGTCAAAGTAACGTCCACGTGAATGTTTTTCAGCAGGACATTGCCCAGAGCATCACACTCTGTCTGCCAGCTTGCCTTCTTCCCATAGTGCATCATCTCTTATCCAGGTTAGCGACGCACACGTACCTGGCGTCCACATAAAAACGTGATTCATCAGATCAGGCCCCTTTCTTCTATTGCTCCATGCTCCATGATGCTGACACTTTTTTATTATATCCAGCATTAACCTTTTCAGCAATGTGTGCTACTCTAGCTCTTCTGTGGAATCGGACTAGACACGCTAGCCTTCACTCCCCACGCGCATCACCCCACCAGACCTGCTGTTTTGGAGATGTTCTGACCCAGTCGTCTAGACATCACAATTTGGCCCTCGTCAAAGTCGCTCAGATCCTTACACTTCCCCATTTTTCCTGCTTCCAAAACATCAACTTCAAGAACTGGCTGTTCACTTGCTGCCTAATATATCCCACAACACGTAACGAGATAATCGGTGTTATTCACGTCAACCGCCGGTGGTTATAATGTCATGGCTGTTCGGTGTAAATCTCGGTGAAAAGCACAGGCTGTCACATACAGAGCCTAGCGACTGTGTAGCGCTCACGTTTCCATGGAGACTTGCAGACTGAGATGCGTGCGTTCTGTCCCCGGGCTGTAGGTGTACCAGGAGGTCAGAGTGCAGTCGAGCTGAAGAGAAGAACGGGTGGCTGTGGAGCCCCAGACAGCAGTGCGTTAAAATAGTTTCCTTCCATCCTCCCAACCTCAGCTGCAAGAGATCCCAGCAGGTAACTGTGCAGGTGTCAGAGACGTAATTACGACACTTATTTTTAAACTTCCTTTCTCAAACAGTCTTTTATAAAAGCTGAGCATGCTGATCCAGCGGGACTGTGAGGCCACTGCACAATAAAGCCATATGGTGTACGTACAGAATGAATGTAATGCATGCTAATGCATCTTTCTAATCTGAGCTAGCAGAACAGTAAGTATTGTGTTTACTCAGTACTTTATTGTTTGTCAGTGGCCGCAATAATAAAGTACAAAGATTTTTATCATTTTATATGATTGCAGTTTAGTGGAAGTAAAACCTGGATCGAGCGTAGCTTCTATTTATTCCTGTAACTTTCATTACATTTACTCTAATATGCAAGTAAACTTTTTTGCTTGTATTAGCAGATAACGTTTATCTGCATTTTTTTTTTTTTTTTTCCTTCTGTTGCTTGTACACAGCAAGCATTCTTTTATTTATTTATTTATTTTTAATTTTGTAAACAACTTATTACCACATAGATAACTCTTCATTTCAAACGCTCTTGTTGAATTAGGATACCGAGAATCCCCAGTTGAGAAACGGCCGAAATGTAATTTCGGGCTTATCTGTATTAAAAAGAAGCAGTGTCTGCTGCACTCTTCCTTTTGCACATAATTTGTGCAACCAATCAGAGTCGGTCTCATCCGACGTGGTATCTTCAAAAGCTGATTAATGAGGTGCTGCATCCATATAGTAAATAATATATGAGCACTGGAGTTGATTTCGTTTAGGTTTTAAAGAAAGTATATTCACTTATTGGCCTTTTTGTAGTACGTGGGATAGCAGTCATGTGCTTGGATGAAGACGCATGACATTTAAGTCCCGCAAAGTCCTCGGCTCGTTCACGCTGGTTACATTTTCAGAGCTCTTCAGGCTCAAAATGACGATCGATGTGCTTCGATCTTGAACTTGGGTTACTGTTTGTGCAGAGTTTCACATGGTCTCCCTGTATCGTATCTGTGTGGGCTTCCTTTGAGTTCTCTGGTTTCTTCCCACTGTCCAAAATCATGCAGGTGGATTGTTTTGTTTTATTTATTTATTTATTTATTTATTTATTTATTTATTTTTATTATCCCATCCAGGATGTATTCTCCCACCTTGAGCTCCGTGTTCCCGAGATTTACCAGAACCCAAACCAGGCTTAACCAGTCACTGCAGATGAATGAATGACTATTTCAACATCGTACTTCCTGTTTAAAACAAGGGTCCGCTGGATTTTCCCCTTCCGAAACAGCTTCAGTATTCACATTTGCATTCGCATCCAAACCACTCAACGCATCACTTCTTGTAGTGGAGCTCCTCACCGATTCGCTTGAATGTATTGCCAGTGTGATCAACTTCGAAACTTGTCCCATGTTAGGTCGAGATCAACATTCCATCGCTGCCCAGCATCAGAGACTTTGACAGGATCCACTGCACAATCGGTTCATCCAGTAGTAAAGCTACCATGGTGGACTCGATGGTCCGATGCAACCTGCCTCCCCCTAACCGGCTTCCTCCTACACCTCCACACCAAGGTACCGCTCTAAAAACATGCAATGTGACATTACAAAGTCTACCAATGTAATTTAGAATATACAGTGATTAACATTTTTTGGTTTATATGAAGAAAACAAAAATACATGCTGCATTCAACCAAAAGTCGCCGAATTCTATACAAAAACAAACATAAAATAAAGCTGTCCTGGAAAATCTTAAGGTGATTCCCTGAGCACATTTCCGCTGTGATTAGTTGAATTAACGTGATATCTATAATATCTTGTTTTGTTTATTTTTGGATTCACCGAATAACCCGAATAGTCTAGCTAACAGCCAGTAAAAACCAGTGAGAGTAACGATAGGCGTCATTACATTCTCATTAACAAGCCCAGTGACCCGGTAAACCCTGCCCCTACCCTCATCCACCCCCGCAACCCCACCACACCCCTGTAGCCAACCCAGCCCATTTTTCAAGTCAAAATTTGGGCCCCATGCACTGCTCAATCATGACATTATTTTCCATGATGTGATTCCTGGCAACGTTTTCATAATTGAGCCATATGTTTATATAGACTTGAGGTGGGGGGGGGGGTAGGTTGTGGGGGTTTATGCAAGGGGCGCTGTCTCCAACATAATTTTAATTCGACATGGAATCTGATTCAGTAAGATTTACACAGTGTCGGTTTTTCTTCACATCACACCAGTATAAATCATAAGTGACCATGCAGCAGTGGTGATCGAGGAGAAATCAGGGTTGCCAGATTAGGGTGAATTGAATTAACTCTTCAATCGAATTGCAGACTACAAACCGTTTCCATAGGTCACCACTGTAACCTAACTAATTAATGGCCTAATATCAATAATAATACTTCTTTTCAGATCATTTGGATTAAGAAGAGAACATGAAACATGACCTGGCTAACTGTAATGCTGTGTTTAAAGCCCCATGTCAACACTACGTTAAAAAAAGAAACATCTTCGTGATGCTAAAAAGCTTTAATTAAATCTACTAGCATTTATTACTGTAGTAGTAGGCTGAAAAAATATGTATCCCTAACTACAACTAAAAGTTTTACAATCTCTTTTTGCCTGATAGGAACTGTGGGCTTTATTCAGAGTTTGCAGCTTAAGTCTAACTAGTGAATCTATATATACGCTGGGAAAGTTTCTTGTATTCAGAGTCGAGTTACGCGCATGCTTAAGTCCATTTCCTGGATTCCCCACACTTTCCTGTAGTTCACACGTACTCCCAGAATCGTCTTGAGTAGAGGCGTCTGCAGTGTTTGTCAACATCGTCTAGACTGCAGCCTTAAAAACACAAGCGCTTGCCTTAAACCCTGAGAAAAAAGAAATATAAAATGCAGACTTAAGAAAATAGATTGGTTCTTGTTTTTTTGTGTGTGGTTTTTTTTGTTTTGTTTTGTTTTTTGGGTTGTTGTTTTTTGTTTTTTTTTCTTTCATTCTCGCTAGGCGCGTGTAACTCTAGATACGGCCCTGTGTGGGCATGTCAGATCGTATAATGATTGACAGTGGTGTCTCTCCGGCAATGTAAACAACTCGTGAAGTGCCAGTACTAGAAAAGCGTGTACGAAAAACAGAGCAGAGCTTCCACTGTGCTTTTGTTTGTACATCTGAGTAATGAATTTTGCAGCAAAATCGTGTAAGGTTGTGGTTCGTGTGCATTCCGCTGCAAACGCTGTTCACGTTCAACACACACTAAGTGTAGATACCTTAAATAAAGGAAAAGTTAGAGGAAAAAATAAATAAAGGAAAATTTCTCGTTATTACATTTTATATAACAAATATAAGACTATCAAGCATTTTTCTAGACATATTTACTTATTTTAAACTTACAGTTGTCTTAGTAGGGGGCCAAGCACCGAAGGTGCATAGGCTCCTTATAGTTATTCTACCTTATCTTTTATTATTATTATTATTATTCTGCTTCTTCTTCTTCTGACTAGGGTGTCTATGGCAGTCCATAGAACTGTCTAGTAAACAGTTATGTAATTTGGCACACCGATTGGGGAGGGTATAAGGAACATTCTGGCCAAATTTGGGTCAAGTGCTACCAACGCTGTAGCACCACCATCGGCTCACATTTGGCCCTAATTTGGAAGTATTTTTATGGTCATAACTTTTGATCCATGTGTCCAAAATTTAAAAGCCTTGATTCCCTGGATCGAGACGAGTTGAACGCAGTCTATGACCTCAATTTCCGCCATCTCGGATTTTGTCAAAAACTATTTTTCCACTACTCCTCCTACAAATTTTGGCCCATCACCACCACATTTGGCACACATCATCTTCAGAGTAAGCCTCACAGAAAATACAAAAGAATTTTGAATACTCCAAATGGTGTGGCCGTAATGGGCCGACGAATCTGACAGTGAAGCCGGCAAACAGGAAGTGAGGCTGCAACGACTTTGCACCCTGACGCAAAACTCGATAGGCACCTTCAGCACCGTGACCTGAGGCTATGCAACAAATCTTGTGACAGCACCAACTACTGGTTAAAAGTAACAATCACACACTAAAACAAATGCTTAAATCTACTGTAGCTGCCATTTTTGCTACTCCGCCTCCACATTTTGTCCAATCTTTACCAAAATTGGCTCACATCATAATGGTACAAAGGAATATTCATATTTAAAACCGTTCTACAGTAATGGAATGGTAAATGCGTTAAACTACAATCATCCTTGAATCCCTTTGCCTACAGTTATGGCGCTGCTTTCCTCTGACGGCTTATGCAACAATTGTAACACATCTGCGGATGTGCAGCTTACAGATTCGGGGTGCTTGGCCCCCGAAAATGCTGCTTGCAGCTTTAATTCTTTTGTCTTATTCGTTTTTAGAAATAAGCAAAATGACTTGCCGATAGATTACTAGAACTATAGAACAATTTTGAAGAGAAGAATTTGTTAAATGTCCCTATATTCCAAGATGTTTTCACTTAATAAGATGTCAAGAAGTTGTTTAGGATAACACTGTTAATAATGCTGATATACGTATAGTTTTGTCATGTAGAAGTATCAGAATGTTCGGTACTTTGCGGCGATGTGAGTATACCGAGATTTCTCTCCTGTTTGTCTCTGTATGGAGATTCGGTGGCTGTGCCGGTGAAGATCTTCCTGAACGAGAGCGTGGAGGTAGCCTCCCGTGACTACGAGTTCTACGACTGTGCAGCAGCAGTGCGCAAAGCGGAAAATACTCCGTGAGTGGCTTCTTCTCTCTTCTCCCTGTGTCAGCGAGTGTGTCACTGTTTTGTGCTGACACTGAGCTACAAAGTGCACGTGTGCGTAATGAATATGAGCATTCATACCAATGAGACTAGCTTTTACTCAGAAATCGTGATACATGAGTGATGCTGGAATTGAATTTGCTACTGTAGAGACCTGTAGTAGGATATTCTGTTCCTTTACTCTCTCTTATTCCCCCCCCCCCCTTCATACCAAGAACAGGAAATTGCTTTAGTTTCCTATTCATTCATCAAAAGAAAAAGTCAATCTCTTGTTTTTTGTGGGTTTTGTTTTTTTTTTTTGCTGCTTCTTATACTTTTTCAATTTGTTTCTTTTTTTTTTTAAGCACTCTGGACTGCATCTGATGAATGAGCTTTGTTTCCTAGGAATTGAAAAGATGTGTGTTCTCCCCGAAATTTACACACTGCTGGAAAAAAATGTAATTACTGAGCACTGGAGTCTGTGTTAGTGCTTCTCTTTCCGTTCTGTCTAAAAGAGTGTGTTTTATTCCCTGTTCTGTGCTTAACTCGCAGGTGTATAGCGTGTGTGAGCAGACCGTGGGCGTGTCAGTGGAACACTGCCGATCACACGTGCTCGGATATGAATGATGCTGAAACAGGGCCCAATATTATCAAACACAGACAGGTGCGAAAAACGACCAAACCTCATTTACTCATTTATCTACGGAGCGTAACTGTTAGCTTTCAGACAGAGATTTATTGCTGTGTATTGAATGATCTGATTGTGTCACAGGGCCAAGATGTAATTATAAATGTTAGAGATACGCATGCATAATGAAATGTAACAGATTAGGAAAGTGGATTTCTGGCTTGCCATGGAACATCAAAGGAAATACATGAATCATTTGGATTTTATACATACATACATACATACATACATACTGTACATACATGCATACATACATACATGATATACATACGTAAATACTGTACATACATACATATATGCATACATATCCTTATACATACATACATGATATACGTACATACATACTGTACAGACATGCATACATGATATACATACATACAGGATATACATACATAAATACTGTACGTACATACATGATATACGTACATTCATACTGTACGTACATACATGATATACGTACATTCATACTGTACGTACATACAGGATGTACATACATACTGTACATACACACATACAGGATGTACATACATGATATACATACACACATACAGGATATACATAGATACTGTACATACATACATGATATACATACATGATATACATAAATACTGTACATACATACATACATACATACATACAGGATATACATACAAACATACAGGCTATACATACAGGACATACATACATACAGGATATACATGCATACATACAGGATATACATGCATAAATACTGTACGTACATACATACAGACTATACATACAGGACATACATAAATACATACATACAGGATATACATACGTTCAGGACATACATACAGGATATACATACATAAATACTGTACGTACATACATACAGGACATACCTACATACAGGATATACATACATGCATACATACATACAGGATATACATACATGCATACATACATACAGGACATACATAAATGGTAAATTGTGCACTTTTATCCAAAGCGCTTTACACTGTGTCTCATTCACACACACCAATGGTAGCAGAGCTATCATGTAAGGCGATAACTTGCCATCGGGAGCAACTTGGGGTTCAGTGTCTTGCCCAAGGACACTTCGACATGTCGAGTCATGTGGGCCAGGAATCGAACCGCCAACCCTACGATTAGTGGACAACCCGCTCTACCACCTGAGCCACAGCCACCCAGTATACATACATGCAGGATATACATACAGGACATACATACATACAGGACATACAGGATATAAATACAGGATGTACATGCATACATACAGGATATACATACATGATATACATACAGGATATATATGCATACATACAAGATATATATACATACATACATACATACATACATACATACATACATGCAGGACATACAGGATATACATACAGGATGTACATGCATACATACAGGATATACATACATACAAGATATACATACATACATACATACATGCAGGACATACAGGATATACATACAGGATGTACATGCATACATACAGGATATACATACATACAAGATATACATACAGGACATACATACATGCATGCATACATTCAGGATATACACACATACATACATGCATACATACATACAGGATATACATACAGGACATGCATACATACAGGATATACATAAAGGATATACATACATACATACATACAAGATATATATTATAGACCGTACTGTTTTGAAATATTTTGTTTAGGTTGTTTACATAGCCATACAGGAGATTGACAATTACACCAGAATTAAGCCATGTGTGTGTTTTGTCTTTCAGACAAAGAAATGTCCTCGGTTTGAAAACCCAGATCCCATCCTGATTCCAGTGGGATATAAGACTCGCATCAGTTTTGAAGGAGTAAATCTGGAGCCCTACAAAGTGAGCTGTGACCTCTAGTTATTCTTGATTATGACAAACGCCCATATGTAATATCCCACGTTAAAATGAACACTCATACCCCTGCGCATTCATGCCATTATCTAATCACCCAATCATGTGGCAGCATCACCATGCTTAAGATCATGCTGTTACAGGTCCAGCGCTTCGGTTTTAAAATGTTCACGTCGAACTTTTCAGAACGAGGGAATAGAATGCGATCTTTGACCGTGGCCTGGTTGCTGGTGCAAGATGAGCTGGTTGGAATGTTTCTTCGGAAACCGCTGAGCTCCTGAGATATTCACAGAAAAACACCCACTGAATGTCAGTTCTGTGGGCGGAAACACCTTGCTGATGTGAGAGGGGTGAGATGAGAACAGACTGGTTCAAGCTGACAGGAAGGCTACAGTAACTCAAATAACTACTATTTACAAACACGCTGAGCAGGAAAGCATCTCGGACTTCACGATAAGGAACTCATTCAAGAATTAAATCTTTAATACGACTTAATAAAACAGTCTCACGGCAAAACACAGTGCTCGGACGAGGTTAACAAACTGAGCTTACGAACATTTAAGAAACGTTTACTATGAATTCATTTTCATTCACCAGAACGTTATGGACTTTTCAGTGCCGTTAGCAGTATACATGTTCAGTCCTAACGAGTTCTTAATGTTATGAGTAACATTATGACAATATAACTTTTAATTCTTTCCACCTCTGCTTTCTGTACAATGAGCGTAAATGTGTATATACAGTACACTCACTGTCCACTTTATTAGGCACACCTGTGCACCTGCTTATTTATGCAGTTATCCAATCAGCCAATCGTGTGTCAGAAGCACAGTGCAATAGATCACGCAGATACAGGTCGAGAGCTTCAGTTAACGTTCACATCAAAGGTCCGAATGGGGGGAAAAGGAGACTGCGTTGTGGGGAAAATACCAGGAGATCAGCAGTTTATGAAATACTCAAACCAGCCCATCTGGTACCATCAAAAGAGACAGAAATCACAATCCCCCCCTCCCCCTCCCCCATTCTGTCGTTTGATGTGAACAGTAACCGAAACTCTTGACCTGTTTACGTGCAATAATTGAATTGGACATCGATAAAAATGGACTTTCTTATAGTTAGACCCGGTCGTCTTTGGTAGGGATGTGTTTAATGAAGCCGAAAGATCGAACCGCATTTTCTACTTCCCCTTTGCAAATGGGCTACCATAAAACATCACGCATACACACACACACACACACACACACACACACACACACACGTAATCTGAGGAGTAGATGACGTGACTGCAGTGCAGGAGAGCACAGCAAACAAGCAGCGTTTGAAATCATTGTCCAGTTCTGAGTGCCATCAGCATTATTTCTAAAGCGTTAGATTTTTGATGCTTCGTCGTAGGCCTGTTTAAGGCTTTCGTAGTCCGATTTTTTTATTTTATTTTTTTTTCTCCTCACTCTCTCAGACGAAAACCGAAATTAGCTATTTCTTTTCCCCGAAATATTCCGGTGGCATCTCCAGTAAATACAGTTTAAACATATTTATTTATTTGTTTGTTTGTTTGTTTGTTTGCTTATTTATTTCACATTCGCAAGAAACTTAAAAAAAAAAATAAAAATACCGTGACAGAAAGCGAGAGCGCGGCATCGGGGCATCTTTCAAGCGGAGAGCGCGAAGCACCTGCGGAGCTGTCAGTCATTCCGGATTCACATGTCAATTGGCTCTTCTGATGTTTTTATTAGGGGTGGGGAACAAAAAAAAAAAAGATGACTGCTCTTTTGGAATATTTGAAAATGCTTAGCTCTTACTCAAAATGTGTAAAGGTCTGAAACGTGTATTTAAATATTTATTTTTTAGTATTTTTTTTCTGCTCTCCCGTAACAGCACCACTCCTCCTTCCCCACCAGCCCCAAACACACATACACACACACACACAGAGGCAGTTTGAATGCCTCGGTCTTAGAGGTAGAATTCATTGCAAACCATTACAAAGTCATTCTGACTAATCACCTTTATCCACCTTTATCTAAAACATTTCTACCTTGGTAGGAGTGGTCTCTTCCATAATGACTCCGCCCCCATCCACAGGGCACGAAGGTTCGCCGAATGGTTCAATGAGGATGAATATGATGTGAATTATATGCTATGGCCTTCACAGTCCCCTGATCTCAACCCTACTGAACTCCTATGACAGACCATCCAGCATCGTTCTTGCACGGCACTTCGTTGTTGCTTCTGTCATTGACTACGTTTACATGGACAGCAGTAATCTAATTATTGACCTTATTCTGAGTAAGACAATATTGTGTCATTACGTCCCCACGCCACGCCGTCCGATGTTCCCTCCAGAATTTCACGTATCGACATACAGTTGGTCTTCGTTATGGTACCGAATACAGTTTTGGGTGTTTTTATTTTTAATTTTACGAAACTTCAAGTGCGGTTAATTATTTGTCATGCTATACCTGCAAATAGACGACTGCTTGAAGCCGCGGGCTGCGTCCCAAACCGCGTGCTTACCTACTCTATAGTAGCCCAGATACATGTATTTCGCCTACTATATAGCAGGTAAGTACACGGTTTGGGACGCAGTCGTGCTCTCTTGTTTGCCGTAAAACGGTTGAGCGCTACCGTGTGTGTACGTGTCCTGTCACAAAATGCGGTGAAAACTCCCACACGACGTTAATAGTGTGATTAAGGTGTGTACATGTCTGTAACGTACTTCGATAATGCGATTAAAACAGGAATACTCCACGCGTCTTAATTCCATTTGTGTTTACTTCGAGTATGACTTTAGTCGGTTTAAGGTCGTCAATAATCGCTGTTTACATGCTAGTTTCTTAATCAGAGTATCGTCTTAATCGGGTTCATATCGGATTATTGTTGTCCGTGTAAACGTACTCAGTGTCGAAGACTGTTAAAATTCATCAGGCCAATATTAGCTTTACGGTACAGGTGTGAAAAGACCTCCAGGAATACTCTCACACACCGCACACAGCTACTCCTCATACAGTATTAATTCAGTAATTCCTGTGAACTGTTGATGTTGCAGGGCAGAGAGTTCACCATCGGTACAGACTTAATGAAACAGTTTGAAGACGATGTGAAAACTGAAGAAGGTCCATTTTTCTCTTTCAGTGGATACATGGTGAGTAAAACGGATATCGCATGCTGATCTCTCTCTCGGGCGCGCGCTCTCTCTCTCTGTCTCTCTCTCTCTCTCACACACTCTTGTAATTACATTATTAAATGCCTCCCCCCCACACACACACATTATCAGAATATGCCTCTGCATATGTAGGCAATACGGTTGAAGTAAACCTTTGATTGATTGTTCTGGTCATTAGTATTCTAGCTGGCTGTCACTTAGGTCCTCTACTCCAGGGATATCATTATTCTGTCAGAGCGGCTCTACTCCGTTTGACCCACTGCAGCTCTGAATATATTATGATTCTCTTAACTCAAACTGAAGTTTGAATTATTATTATTAGTAGTAGTAGTAGTATTGCCAAAAGTTCCACAGTTTTGCCACTTCAAATGTAGTCCAGCGGCCAAAACCTGAACGCTGTCTTTTTCTTTTTCTTTCCTAAAAGAACTCGTGAAATAGTCTGTCATTATATAATAACTCGGAGAATGACAGACATTGATTTTGAAATTTTCAAACAGTGGAAGAAAGTACTTTCCAGCACACACACACACACGCACACAAAAACCCGATACTAATAAGAACATCTTTCTCTGAATTCTAGTTTGTTCTCTTAAAAAAAAAAAAAAAAAAAAAAGAAACATACCTTATGTTGCAAAATGATTTAAAGCACATTTGGAATAAATGCCGCAAAGAACGATATCCGTCAACATGGATAAAACCAGAGAACCCCGGGGATCCTGTAATGATCGACTGCGTCGTGACTTGAAATCCAAATGGACGTTTGGTGGCTTTTCATACGAATATGTCGGGTTTAAGGTTATCAATAAGCTAGTGCGCGCCAAAACAATGATAACGTTTAAAATTTAGATGAGATATGCATTCAAAATCTACAATCTCTCTCAACCACCAATACGGAGCAAGAATTCTGATGATGTCATCCTGCACTTTAGCTTCTCATCACGTCTTCCGTCCAATTAGACGCTCTCTGGAATCTGAAGTGTCCCGCTCCTAACGTTATAAATATCCATGGTACTAACTGTCAAGTATGGGTTTAGCCTGGGCTGTGAGGTTAGCTAAACGCTATTGGCTGTTTAAAAAGGGGGAGGAGACACTCGATATGTCCCGCCCTGACTTCCCGTTTCAGTGGAAACTACGCCAATACATCGACTAACGCGCATTTCAAGGCACTTCATGGTATGGGGACTTTAGGTATCTCAGGGTATTATAGAACAGAACCTGGTTGCTTCCGACAGGAAGTTAGAACAAGATAATGAGCTCAGACTTCCTCAAAATCCATCTTAATCTCTGTGTTTAAACCCGAGTGAAAGCTGCGATTTGCTTTTGAAGAGGGACGTGCACATGCACAGAGCTAACAATATGAAAGAGGTCGAGATGCTATGCGTGGAGAAACGGTCGAAGAGCCTTTGCGAGTGCCTTGTTAGTGGTGTTAGATGTTTCGAGGAAGAGGGTCAGTGGACGGTTTATCACATTAGCAAATGAGCGAAGCTTTTGGAGATCGTCCGGAGATCGCAAGTTCGAAACCTGGTGATGCCACAGCCATCAGTTGCTGGGAGTCCAAGAGAGCAGAATTGGCCGTGGTGCCTGGGTGGGAGGGGCATACTCGTTCTCCCCTGTCAATCACAGCAGCACAAGCCCATCATGGCCTTTTTATAGCGCCTTCTTCCAGCGAGAAAGCAATTCAATCCCGAATCGGCCCAAATACAGTGAACCAAACAAGCCATGTGTTTTGGGTTCGCGGACGATGTTTTTTTTTGTAAAAACCTGAGCCGTCCCTCAGCCGATGTATTATTATTAGTATTATTATTATTATTATTATTATTATTATTCACGTTTGGGTTTGTTTAATTATGTGCAGTGAGAAAGCAAACCAAACCAAACAGCAAATGAACCAAAAGAATTTTGAATTTCACTCCGTTTCGGATTCAGTAACCGGACTAACGGGTGTGAAAGCGCCCTTAAACACAAACCAGTGGCTGATTTAGCTCAGCAGAGTTTTTCTTACCCGCTCTCCATCTTAAACCGTTATACTGATCCGGACTCAGAAGCGAAGGACACGTCGCAGTCCGTTGTAGTAAAAGCATGACTTCTGCATCATTGCGCCCCCTGTCGGTTAAAGCAGAGCTTATTTCGCAGCACCTCATCAAATGACTCTCTGACTTTCAATGTCTCCGAGTGTGGCAGGGAAGCGGCATGTAGCAGCACACCACGAGAACAGGCCTGGAGCATCGATTCTCTTCAGCTCTGTTTGACTTGCTGCCAGATGCACTCCCAGGGAGAGGGGGAGTCTGTGAAAAGCCTACAGATAAATATTAAAAAAAAAAAAAAAAAAAAGTAGACTGTTCAAGTGTGACTATATAGTGACATACAGCCCAGAAAATCAGCCATAATATAAAAAACACCTGCCGAACATTGTGTAGGTCCACCTTGTGCCGCCCAATCAGCTCTGACCCGTCGAGGCATGGACTCCACAAGACCTCTGAAGGTGTGCTGTGGTATCTGGCGCTGAGATATTTGCAGCAGATCCTTTAAGTCCTGTAAATTGCCAGGTGGCGCCTCCGTGGATCGGACTTGTTTGTCCGGAAACATCGCACAGATGCTCGGTCGGACTGAGATCTGGGGGATTTGGAGGCTGAGTCAACACTTTGAACTCTTCCTCATGTTCCTGAAACCGTTCCATTAAGGGCAACTGTGGCTCAGGTGGTAGAGCGGGTTGTCCACTAATCGTAGGGTTTGGCGGTTCGATTCCCGGCCCACATGACTCCACATGCCGAAGTGTCCTTGGGCATGACACTGAACCCCAAGTTTCTCCCGATGTGAAGATAGCGTCCTGCATGGCAGCTTTGCTACCTGTGTGTGTGTGAACCGCTATGGTTCAAAAAGCGCTATATAAGTGCAGACCCTTTACCATTCCTGTACAATTTTAGCAGTGTGGCAGTGCGCATTATCCTGCTGAAAGAGGGAATTACCGTTAGGGGAAAACCGTTGCCATGAAGGGGTTCACCGGCTGTCCTTCCTTTGAACACTTTTGGTAGGTACTATCCACTGCATACCGGGAACACCCCACAAGACCCTGCTGTTTTAGAAACGCTCCGACCCAGTCGTCTAGCCATCAAAATGTGGCTCTTATCAAAGTTGCTCAGATCAGCTTGCCCATTTTTTCCTGCTTCCAACACATCGACTTCAAGAACCGACTATTCACTTGCCGCCTACATACCCCCCCCCCCCACTGAGCAGGTGCCACTGTACTAGATAATCAGTGTTCTTCACATCCACCTGTCAGTGGCTTTAATGTTGTGCTTTAATGATATGCAGTATAAATGAGACTTGTTTTTTAATAGCATGGATGGAATTCTTTCTGCTTTGTGTTGCTTTCTGTAGTTTTCGTATGATAAGGCTCAAGAGACCAGCATCCTGTTCCATATTAAAGACAAGTACACAGAGAAGAAGATTGACAGCACGCTAAATGGTGTGTATATGTATACAATTTTTTTTTTTTTTTTAATGTATAATTGGTCGTATTCTTGTAAATGCTGTTGTACGATAATGAGTAAGATTGTCTGTGTTTGTATATTTTTTCTTTTTCTTTTTCTGTAGTAACGCTGTATAACTGTTCGTTGGGCCGGGAGGACTGCAGTCTGTGTAAGAACACGGATTTTAAGTACAATTGCGTATGGTGTGCTCGGTCACGCTCCTGCGTGTTTCATAAACTGTGTCCCAGCGACGAGGAGCAGTTATGTCCAGACCCTGTGATCTCAGCAGTGAGTTCCACTCCGACACGCTGTACCAATAACACACACGGTATAAATAGTAGATATATAGAGAGTTTATTTATTTATTTATTTATTTTTTAGCGCAAGTTTCAAAGGCGTTTTTTAAATAAATATTGTTTTGTCAAACTTTGGTTCCATCTTTCATCTCATCGGTATTTAATGACGGCATAACGGGCAACTTCTAATGGAAAACTGCTCTTTAGTGTAGTTAAGTACAACAACTGTAGCGTTTTTATTTTTATTTTTTTTTGTTTTTTTTTTTTTGGTCGTGTACTGTATGTAAAGTACGTAGTTAAGTGTAGGATTTATAGTTGTAGGAGCTTCTTCTGAACTGTCCTTTGTACTCATTTCCTTCTAGATAAGTCCACGCTACGGTCCGCTGCAGGGTGGCATCTCGGTCACCATTAAAGGTTCTAACTTGGGCATTCACAAGGATGATATCAAGAACATCTCTGTAGCAGGAGTTTCCTGCATCCACCAGGAGGAGAAATACTCCGTTTCGACCAGGTGATGGTTTCACATGCAGTCATGATGCTTCTGCATCAAATATTAAACCATTGTTTCTAAGGGACTGGAGTGTGGAGGTCTTTTTTCGAGCTCTGGGACACCACAGCAAACGTAAAGCCAGGCCTATGTGTGTTCGTGTCTAGTAGTAACAACTCGTAAAGTTTCAGGAAACTCCCTGTTTTTGCCTCTCGGGTATCTATGCTCTCCTGAACGCTGCGGATTTGTATTCGATATCCGAGTCTTAGGCTGAGAGGAAAGAAAAGTGGTGGCTGAAAAGATTGAAAGCTGAAGCGGTAATTCTGGCCCTAACCTGTCCTCTAAGCATGGGCCGGGATCTACTAGCGAGATCCCACACTGAGCTTTTAAGCTCACTTACACTGCTTATGTCCGAGGGTGGTCCGGCTTTGTGTTCGCTTGGCTGCTAACAAGCCTCTCAAGTCCTGAGTTCTGTGTGCGTGTGTGTGTGTGTGTGTGAGGGAGAGAGAAAGCTCCAGGCATTATTCAGCAGGGTTTGGCATCAGCGTGGCGTGTACACATTCACAGCGCTTTGAGTCCGTCTCACCAGGTGGAATCTACTCCACTGAGTTGTATAGTGCAACACTGAGAGTCGGAGTTATTGTTCAGTGCTGGACTTCTGCATCAGGACGCACCGCTCGCACCATCCGTCCGCCTTCGTGCCGAGTGCTTTTAGACATACCACGGAGAAAATACCTATAGAACAAGATGGGGAAAATAACCCGAAAATTTGCTTCTCGTCTTCTCGCAGCGTCGTGTGCGAGATCGCCCAAGTGTTCCAGCGAGACCCGCACGAAGGACTCGTGAACGTGGAGGTCAAAGGAGAGAGGAGAAGCAAGTCCTCGGTCTTCTTTACATACCGGGTAAGGCACAAATCTTACCCAGCATGCATCACGTCACTGATTGAGCAGGTAGTATTGTTTAACCCTCTACTGCATGAATTATTACATTTACATAAAAATAAAATCGAATTAGTTCAAGTAATAAAAAAAAAAAAAAAAACATTTTCAAAGAACATTTTAGGGGCGGTAGGATGGCAACAGGGTGCAATGGTGGAAAGATTCGTATAGTCAAAAATAAAATGTATGAGAACAGTTTCAGTTACTCCATTTTCCAGACTAAGTTGTATGAGTTTTGTTTTTTCTTGCCACTTAGTAAGCATGTACAGCGGGGGAAATAAGTATCGAACGCGTCAACATTTTTTTCAGTAAATACATTTCCAATGAGGTTATTCACATGAAATTTTCACCAGACATCAGGATTAACTCAAGAAATCTGCACATATAAAGAATTCACAACGTTAAAGTACATAAATAAAGTTATGTGTAATAAAGTACGAGCGTGAGCAGTGGAGCGCATGGCACCTGCTGCCTCCAAGTGTTTCTGGAGCTCTTTCCGAGTGGGCCTTGACTCTTCGGACTATTCTTCCGACTCCCTGGTCAGAAATCTTGCGAGGAGCTCCTGTGCGTGGCCGGTTGATGACGGAGTGATGCTGCTTCCACTTGTGGATAACGGCCCCAATCGTGCTTACTGGAGGATTCAGAAGTTTTGAGATACTTCTGTATCTGATTCCATCAGTATGTTTCACAACAATAAGGTTGTGAAGGTCTTGGGAGAGCTCTTTGCTTTTACCCATCATGAGATGTTTCTTGTGTGACACCTTGGTAACGAAAAGCCTTTTTATAGACCATCAATTTACAAACCCAGCTCATATTAATCTGCACAGATAGGGGGTATAATTACTTACGGATTTCAGCTGGTTCCTTGCCTTGGAGAACTGCTTTCCCTTCGCATGTTCAACACTTTTTTCCCGTGTCATTCCACTTTATTACGCGTAACTTTATTGATGGACTTTAATGTTGTGAATTCTTTATATTTCCAGATTTCTTGAGTTAATACTGCAATTGCAAAGTGTCTGCAAAATGTTTTTCCTACTTTGGATGTGAAAAAATGTAAATGATACTATTAGAGAAGTGTCTTTTTTTTTTTTTTTTTTTTTGGCGCTCTGTAGGTCCGTTTCAATTCATGAACGCACATACCACAGTTCCACTATCGCAACAGTTTTCAACGATGAAATTTTACCATTTAACAGAACACTCCAAATGTACAGTATAAACATGTTTAAATGCCAAAAAAAAATTCATTAAATCTCCGATAACGTTTCAGTTTTTTCTTTGAAGTAGTTTTGTGTAAATACTGAAAAATTAATCAAGTGTTAAGAGCCCTTCAGTGATGCCCTTTACTATGCCATGTGATTGCCGAAAAACAGCAAACAGCACTTCCTGTATTGTGACATGGCTTTTTTTTCCTTTTTTTTAAAATTTTTTTTTTTACTAAGTTAAAGCTCCCTTTTTCTCCAGTTACATAGTAATTTTGTAGTATTGCCTATCAAAAAATTGGAGATAAATTGATTGTTGCCATACGGCAACACCACGCAGTAAAGGGTTAAAGAATGGGGAACGCTGCTGTAGAAAAGTAATCAAAGGAAGTAGTAGCTGCATGTCTTGTGTAAGTGTTTTATTCCGATTACAACATTCGCATTAGCCATCGAGTCCTTCATGCATTTTTTAAAATGCATTCATGAATAAATGATGTACTTTTTATCCATTTCCAGTTACATTTAATATTGCGAAACGTCTGCGAAACAAGTTCAATCTCGTTAACCCTTACGTTATAGCAGCCTTAACAGTCGTTTCTTCAGTTACAGAGCCTTCCGACCAATCGGATTCGAGAACGAAACAGCACCGTGTTACTTTCTTAATACGTATATGTGATATGACGGCGTGGAATATCCGAGGACACGCCGCTGTAACGTCCAAGCTAACTGTAACATGAACGGACAATCCTTACCCCCCGTCCCCCCGTCCCCAAAAAAAAAAAAAAAAAAAAAAACAGTAGACACTGACCCAGTTTGAGCTGCAGGTTGATGTGCGTTGTCCCCACGGCGCAATGTTTATCTGTCAGGTTAGCGGCGCACGCTAATCTTCGTGCATTAGCACATTTTATTGCATCACTATTATAGGGAGTTAACATTGCTCTATCCCTCCCACAGGGCTTTGCACAGGGATCTGTGTTTGCTCAGTGAGCTGACACTCTGTGTGTGTGTGTGTGTGTGTGTGTGTGTGAGAGAGAGAGAGTGAGCGAGCGAGAGCGCCTCAGTGTCAGTACAGCCTGGGGAAGATATGAGACCAGAACTCGAGGGAGTTATGATACAGTTATGAGTAGGTGGTAACAGAGTTAATGTCTTTCACTGCCAGTTTTTTAAGCTACAGCTCACTCAATTAGCCCCCAACTGATCCCCACTCGCAGGATGCACGGGCTCTAAGACTACTTTTAGACAGCAGACTGCAACGTTTCAATCGGCTTAGTTTTGGAAACGTGCACTTTTCTTTGCCTAATCGCATTACTGTGTTGAGAGAAGCTACCTGCTTTTTCAAATGAGCCGAAAAGCGGACGCGTGCGGATGAATATAGATGAGAACTAGGAGAGGAACGGAAACGGCGAAATTGTGGCACAGAACACAAAAGGTAAAAAGGACACGGCAAACGTCCGCGCCGATAGACACGACGGATAACTGGATGAGATTTGGTCGCCCTTGAGAGAAAGATACCCTTACCCCACCCGGGATCAGACCCTCCGTTCACATGTCCACTTATTACAAGTGGCTGTGAATTTAAAAAAAAAAGAAAAAGTAAAAAGAAGTGAGTGAATGGTGTAACATGTTGCAATACACTGTAATTCCCCCACTATTATTCTCATTATTTTGGCAGGACCCCAAGCCTGAGGTGGTGCAGCCCAGACGCGGTCCCAGAGCGGGAGGAACAATCATCACCATCACCGGCACTGACCTCGATACGGCGTCTAAAGAAGACATTGACATCTCTGTGGGTGGAGTGGCATGCCCAGTGTGAGTGCAGTGTTGCATCATGGGTGATGTAGTTGTGCAATTGGCTTTATTACTCAGAGAAGCACACTTGCATAAAATTGGCTCGGAAGACGGCGAGGAAAGTAATTACTCATAACCTGTCCGAGTTTGGGGTACACGTGACCTTATTTGCCTTTCTGTACTCTCGTTTTCTCTCTCACTGTCTCTCTGTCTGTCTCTCTCTCTCTGCCTCTCTCTCTCTCGCTTATCTCTCTGTCTCTCTACTCTCTCTCTGTCTGTCTCTCTCTCTCTGCCTCTCTCTCTCTCTCTCATCTCTCTGTCTCTCTGCTCTCTCTCTGTCTATCTATCTCTCTGTCTCTCTCTCTCTACTCTCTCAATCTGCCTCTCTCTCTACTCTCTCTCTCTGCCTCTCTCTGTCTGTCTCTCTCTCTGCCTCTCTCTCTCATCTCTCTGTCTCTCTACTCTCTCTCTGCCTCTCTCTCTACTCTCTCTCTCTCTCTCTCTGTTTCTCTCTCTGCCTCTCTCTCTCATCTCTCTCTCTGCCTCTCTCTCATCTCTCTCTCTGCTTCTCTCTCTACTCTCTCTCTCTCTGTCTCTCTCTCTCTGCCTCTCTCTTTACTCTCTCCGTCTCTCTCTCTTGTTATCTCTCTGCCTCTCTCTCTATCTGTCTCTCTTTCTCTGCCTCTCACTCTACTCTCTCTCTCTCTACTCTCTCTCTCTACTCTCTCTCTGTCTCTGCCTCTCTCTCTGCCTCTCTCTCTATCTGTCTCTCTTTCTCTGCCTCTCTCTACTCTCTCTGTCTCTCTCACTCTTTCATTCTCTCTCTCTGCCTCTCACTCTACTCTCTCTGTCTCTCTCTCTATCTGTCTCTCTTTCTCTGCCTCTCTCTACTCTGTCTCTCTCTCTCGTTCTCTCTCTCTGCCTCTCACTCTACTCTCTCTGTCTCTCTCTCTATCTGTCTCTCTTTCTCTGCCTCTCTCTACTCTGTCTCTCTCTCTCGTTCTCTCTCTCTGCCTCTCGCTCTACTCTCTCTCTCTGTCTCTCTCTCTATCTATCTCTCTCTCTGCCTTCTTCTCTGCCTCTCTCTCTACTCTCTCTGTGTCTCTCTCTGCCTCTCTCTCTCGTTCTCTCTCTCTCTCTGCCTCTCTCTCTCCCTCTCTCCCTCTCTCTCTTTCTGCTTAGACATTTTCCTTCCACATTCATAATGCCCCACTTATCTTAACCTTTCCCCTCAATTTTCCTCTCTGCTGCTTGCCTTTTTACTAATTTTATTTGAGGTTTTTCTTGCCATTGTTGCTTATGTTGCTTAATTCATTTTCTTCTCACTAGATGCTCTCTCTCTTTCTTTCTCTCTCTCTCTCTCTCTATATATATATATATCTCTCTTTCTCTCTCTCTAACTAATAGAGAGGAGTTTGGGAAGCAAATCACGTGTAAAGTGGGGCAGTACAGGAACGAAAAAGTGCCCTCTGACCCCCTGCCTATCACCGTGCGCTACGGGAAACACACCAGCATTCAGGTGCCTGCCTTCTTCCAGTTCTCCAGTAACCCGGACATTTCCGACCACCAGCCCAGAAGCAGCTTCGACTGGTGAGCTCACGCCGATTCCGCTCTCAAAACCCAGAAGGCTCATGGTACTTGGTTTCTGAACGCACTCGAACGAATTTGCTGCATGGGATTCAAACCGTTCAGACTCCAACGACACGAGCCACCACTTCGGTTCGGATTCGAGCGCTCTCATTCGCAAGAACCGATCCGGCCTGGTAGTAATGCGGTGACACGGTGTGTTTTCTGTTGCCTGATGTTGACCACTACATCCGTGTGTAACTGTTTCAGCGGTGGGAGAAAGATCAGAGTGATGGGCTCTGGTTTCGACCTCATCCAGAAAGCCACCATGATCGTGCAAGCTTCGGCTGATGAATGGTCTGGACTTCACACTCCCATGGAGGTACGTCTGTGCCATCTAGATAATATTGTGATAACAGCTGAGAATTTATTTATTTATTTATAACTGCTTGTCGCATCTGTAACTTTTCTCTGTTTTTCGAAATCAATCTTTGTGAGATTTCTCTTGCTCAGATTCTGCTTTCGGTTATTTGATACGGCGGGCGGTTAATTCCAGCGCTGTCGTAAACAAAGCAACGAAGATTAAACAAGCATTTATCTTGTGCGGAAGCTTGTTCGCTTCGAAGTAATCTTTATTATCTGACGATGCGCTTTTGAGCATTTTAAGACCCCCCCCCCCCCCCCAAACACTTATACAGTCTCATACAGCTCTGTCTGAAAAATCGAAAAAATTATTATATAATAATAATAAAAAAAAATCTGGGTTTTTCTTCCATCTTTGGTAACTGTAGGTAATATATATATATACACACACACACATATATGGCTGTTAATAATTGGAATGTGTCGTATAGGCTGAGCAGCGCTCTCGAATATTGCTGTAAGGGTTGAGTGGGTGAACTCCCACTCGGAGAGCAGCAAAGGGGAATGAGGGGAGAAATCTAATTCACTTTCATTTAGGAGCTGCATTAACACCGGGCCCGGCTGTTCGGCTTGATTAATACAGAGGGCCGCTCTAGTGAGCGGTCCTCTCTTTTTCTTTCCACCGCGTGGGTGTTTGTGTGTGGAAATACATCGCTTTGAATTGCACCGTGTCGGCTTTTCTTCCGTCCGTTCAGGTTAGTCAGGAGGCCCACAGTAAGAACGGCACCATGCTGCAGTTCCTCTCTCCTACCGTGAACAGATCGTACGAGAGCCAGTCCTTCAGAACGTTCATCCAGCTGGACAACCTCATCGAGGAACTGAAACCGTTCGATTACCACCCAGACCCCACCTTCAACGACCTCCCGAACAGAGTCATCCCAGAGAACAGCATGATCATCGTCACGGTGCGTCTTCACACGACAAATACACTTTGTCTGCGAGTCTTCTTTGCGCTGTTGGCTTTCTAATAGGTTTGTTTGCGGACCGCGTTTTGATGTTTCGATCTACAGGAAACGGTAATGGGGAGGTTTTTCAACAAGGCATTGTTGTGAAAAGCGTCCAAAATTTATGTCAAATTTATAAAAAAAAAGTAATGCACATTGTCCAGGGTCGCGGTTTTGCCAAAGCCATGACGGCGAAGGAAGCGGAGGCGTTCGTGGGTGACGTATCCTGTAACGTGAACACCCTTCAGGATGATAAGCTGTTCCTGGATCCGCCCAGCACCACCCCGAGATCTCGCTCCAAGAGACAGCGGAGAGACACGACATCTGAACCGCTAGACCTTCTGGTGGGTTCTCGGTTTACAGCTTCCTGTCATTCCTTACGTATTATATTTGATGACTGATTCACTCACTTGGGGCACTTCCACGTGTTTAAATAAATAAATAAATAGTGTTATAAATGTCAGGATTCGTATTAGGTGTACAAGCCGAGATTTATCCGAGAATTGATTTATTAGATGAACGCGTGTTCTGTCTTGGTTTAGCGTCGCCTAATGGGAGTATGGCAGGAAATAGGATGCAACCTTAGTCGTTCCCAGGATGCCTTGCTTTGCGTGCGTGGTAATTAAAGTCCTGACCTGTCGTTTCGCTTCCCATCGCAGATTAAGTTCGGTAATGGCGAGTGGTTGGTCGGCTCTGTGCACTACGAGAGGAAGTACGAGGTGAAACTGGATACGATCATCATCCCTGCGGTTATCGTCCCGATGCTGCTGATCATCGCCATCTCGATCGTGTGCTACAGGTAACCAGACTCGTTCCATCTCCATCCAGTTAGCTGATAGACTTGTACGCAGTATGAAATGATGGCGTCTACGATAAGGAGTTATTAGAGAATATCGCCGCGTCTTTCTTTCCGTTTCTCAATGGGGTTTCTGTTTAAGGAGGAAGAGCCAGCAGGCAGAGCGGGAGTATGAGAAGGTGAAGCACCAGTTAGAGAATCTGGAGGAGAGCGTGCGTGACCGCTGCAAGAAAGAATTCACAGGTCGTTAAACGCAAAACCATTCATCAAAAGCTATTTAAAAAAAAAAAAAAAAAAACAACCACAAATTTTTAGCCTTCAAGCAAACACTATCTGTGCTTCTCTGCAGACCTGATGATCGAGATGGAGGACCACACGAACGATCTGAGCGAGGGACGCATCCCATTTCTGGACTACAAGACCTACACGGACCGTGTCTTCTTCCTGCCCTCAAAAGATGGCGCCAACGATGTCATGATCACCGGCAAGCTGAATATTCCAGAGTCCCGCAAAGCCACGGTGGCGCAGGCGCTTAATCAGTTCTCCAACCTGCTGAACAGCAAGACGTTCCTCATCACTGTACGATGATGTTTTCACTCTCGCACACAAACGCACTCACACTTTAGACTACATTAGTTTATTTATTTATTTATTTATTTATTTATTTATTTTTGGCCCAAAGCAGTTTGCATCTGCCAATTTTTCTGACAGTCAGACTTTATGTATCTTCCTCGAGGCAGTCATCAACTAAGATTAATCCCATGAACTATGAAGTCCTCTGATCACTGGGTTTCCACCACCAAAATCCTTCACTCCACGTCTAATCCAGTTTCCGACCATGGGTTGGTCTTGCTTAATAACTCCTTGTCAGTAAAGAATAAAAGCAATTATTTTGGTGTCTTTTGAGTCGGAGGAATATCGTCCTAAACACGAATAAAGCATAATTCACATCTCAACGTCAGATAATTAAATCCCATTATTACAGTTATAACACAAAGCTACCTTCTGGGGCTTTATGTTAATGGTGCAAGAAAATCCTTACTTCATTTCTATCTCATTTAATGCACACTCACATCTCTTAGGCTAAAGCTTTTACATGTTATCTGAGCATGACTCGAATCTAATGAACACCCTGGTAATTAGGTAACTCTCCTGGGTTTACCCAGTAAATCAGTGTCCTGTGCAATGAATCCAGCTCACTACTAAGTGGTGATGCCAAGTACACTTATGCTGCATCCGTGTTGCCTTGAAAATGACCATTTACAAGACACTACGGATGCAGCACGAGTGTACTTGTACTCTGGAGAGGTTTCCGGTATGCTTGGGAGAAGCTAGGATAAGTTTTGGTGAGAGAGGCGCCCAGGGACCATGTTGAAGTCGTCAATTGTAGAGACAGCCACTAAAAGTTGTTGCTGGGAGACAACTGGAAAAAGTCGCGTTGGTAACTGCAGGATCCACTGTTGGACGCAACGGTGAGGGTAGCCTTCAAGTTGAAAACGGAAGCCTTGCAAGTAATTGCACGCTCTCGTGATTCTTTTGAGAAGTGTAGGAGAAGCGAGAAGACTTTTGAAATGACTTCATGAGGGCAGTGGTGGCTTGACGGTTGAGGCTCTGGGTTCTGATCGGAAGGTTCAGGCCTCAGTGCTGCCAGGCTCTGGGTTACTGATCGGAAGGTTCAGGCCTCAGTGCTGCCAGGCTCTGGGTTACTGATCGGAAGGTTCAGGCCCCAGTGCTGCCAGGCTCTGGGTTACTGATCGGAAGGTTCAGGCCTCAGTGCTGCCAGGCTCTGGGTTACTGATCGGAAGGTTCAGGCCTCAGTGCTGCCAGGCTCTGGGTTACTGATCCGAAGGTTCAGGCCTCAGTGCTGCCAGGCTCTGGGTTACTGATCCGAAGGTTCAGGCCTCAGTGCTGCCAGGCTCTGGGTTACTGATCGGAAGATCGGGGGTTTAGGGGGTTCAGGTTCAGGCGCTGCCAAGTTGCCACTGTTGGGCCCTTGAGCAAACCCCTTAACCCTCTCTGCTCCAGGGGCGCTGTATCATAGCTGACCCTGTGCTCTGACCCCAACCTCCTAACATACTGGGATATGCGAAGAAGAAAGAATTTCACTGTGCTGTAATGTGACTAATAAAGTATCATTCTCATTATCATTAATTTCCAATCTCGGTTCTTTTGATGATTACCTTCTCAAAACAGCAATTAGTATGGTCAATAGTATAAATGTATCCAAGTACTGTATAAGTAAATTCATTTCAAAGAATAGGAAAAAGGACTTTACACTCTTCTCAGCGTGAGCGGCCATGTCGATTTGACATCACGCCTTAAACAGCAAAGGAACTGGTAGTTCAGAGGTCTACCCCAAGATGACGAGTTGAAATTTCAAGTTGAGAAGGCTTTTACCGGCCGGAGGAAGGGAATTACATTGCCTCGAACGCAGCGTTATAATCAACCTTGTGTTCAGACAGAGTGTTAATGACAGAATGTGGCTTGGACAGAATTCAAATCAAATTTCATGGCTTGGATCCATATTTAGGAGGCCAGTTCCTACCGGTTATATCCCTCCAAGTATTGCTGTTATTCCCTACATGGTCACTGAAGTCTCCTAGTAGCATTATGGAGTCAGTAGGAGGCACCATCTCAAGCAGGTACCCTCACCCTGCTACAACTTCTCCAAGAGGGCAGGATACCCCAGAATGCTATTTGGTGCCAACAACAGAGTTTTCCTTAGAAATCTCAACCCTCTGGTCCACTCGGAAAATCTCCAACTGTAATGCCTTCAGCGTGGGACTGGTGAATAGGAGAGATCCACTCCCAGTCGAAGAGTTCCATAACAAAACTTTTACTTGTGTGCAGATGTAAGATCTACTATATCTAGTCCATACCTTTCCTTCTTACACAGTAACTCAGACTCTTTCCCTTTGCAAAATTCTGGTCTATGTAATTCCCTCCTGGAACTGCACCAGAGCCCCGCTCTTTATCTTGCAGGTTATGAGCCATTTCGTACTGACCCCAACCGGGTTACGTGAGCAGTGTAGTGGTAGTGTTAGGAAGGTCGTGAGTTCAAATCCCAGCACTGCCAAGCTGCTACTGCTGGTCCCTTGAGCAAGGCCCTTAACCCTCAACCGCTCAGGTGTATAAAATGAGATAAACGTAAGTCGCTTTGGATAAGGGCGTCTGCCAAATGCCATAAATGTTCAAATACGTGAGTAGCCCATTAATCGGCAGGTGCTCCAGTCTCCAGGACACGACTCCCAAGCATGGTATACTTTTTTTTGTAACTTTAAAGGGTGTTGTTAGCAGTTCTCTTGGCCTCACCTCTTCCTGTTAGATCTGTTTACCAGGTGTGGCCCAAAACTGGAGCATTAATCTCCCGAATAACATCTCTGAAGTACACAAGCCCGTTTACCACAGCAAAAGGTCTCAATCCACGAAAGTGTACAGTACTTTTGTCATGTCTGTTATTTAATGGGTTTTAATGTGTCTAATCAAAACAATCCTTACTCTGAGGTATGAAACCAGCATTGGAAATGAAGTTATAATTTCCATCATCATATATAAAACATTTTATTAGTAACTCTTCCAGCACACTCGGCAGACATCGGACACCGCGTCCACCACTGTCCTGTGCGTTTATTGGTTTTACTGTTCTCGGAACCACGAACAAACCCAACCGATTCACCTCGGTCTCTCACTCTTTGTAGTTTATCCGGACTCTGGAGGCTCGTCAAGACTTCAACGCGAGAGCTAAGGTGTACTTTGCATCTCTGCTGACCGTGGCCCTGCACGGAAAGCTGGAATACTACACGGACATCATGAGGACGCTGCTGTTAGGGCTTATGGAGGAGTACGTGCAGAGTAAAAACCCCAAACTCATGCTGCGCAGGTGAGCTACCACCATCCCATAATTTCCTGGAAAGAGCCCGAGCTTTCTCCTATTAACGGGACTGCGCTTTAAAGTTTGTTTGGGTATTTGTAATATTTTGCAACCTATAGCCTTTCTCCAACAAAAGATGCATTCTTGTTAACTTAATTTACGTTAATGTACAGAGATTAAAACCTTCTTCTTTCAGTTTCTGTCCATAGAGCTTGAGTAAACTTTGCTTATGAGGATTATATCGGATAAATGTTTGTCCTGGGTTTGCCTCGTTCACTGATCTGTTTAGCCATTTACCGGCCTGCCATTTTTTTTTTTTTGTTAGTTTAATTATAATTCTCAATCAGCCGGTGATCTACGCTAATTATCCTGCTCCTTGATTACTCCATAATTGTTCATTAAGTGCTAATCACTAGCATTTGGCACATTTAGGGGTAAAAGTGCAAATAATTATTGGCTATATAATAAGCATGTGTGCATGTATTTTTCCTCTCAAGGTCAGAGACGGTGGTCGAGAGGATGCTGTGTAACTGGATGTCGATCTGCCTCTATCAGTTCCTAAAGGTAATGCAGGCCTCAGCACAGCAGCAACAGTCTTGCTGTCTCAGCGTCGCTATTGTACAAGCATAACGCCTGAAATCAGCACTATATAACACCGTATTTCACTAAAGAACATTTTAAGAAAATAGATTACCACGTGGTTATTAACGTTTTAAAGGTACTACATATGGCTTGTGGGGATTTGCACGACAGGCTTATGGGGATTTGGCGGTGTGGGGGGGAAGGGGGTGGGGGGGGCGTTCTTGTTTTTTTTTTTTTTTTGGTTTTTTTTTTTTGAAAACAAAAAGGATTTTCTGAATATTTTAGCTAGATTAGGTTATTCTTTCCCCTCGATTATTACCATGGAACCTTTTGAGACATGACATTTATTAAACATTACGACTGTCATATTTAATAAATGTCAGGAGCGACTCCGGTGGAGTTTTACTTAATGTTGAGAGCTAACACGAATGCGTAGCCATGCAGACGCGAAGAGAAACCGAATCCTTGTTTTAGTCACAAGAACGTCGGGTTAGATTTCGTACCGTAGCTGCTGATGATGATGATGATGATGATTAAGACGACCGGTTCTGTGTAAATAGAGTGCGAAGGCCACTTTCTAATCCTAGGTTTGTATGACTGATTCTGCACTCTGGTTTATATCTGCAGGACTCCGCAGGAGAACCTTTGTATAAACTCTTCCGAGCCATAAAGCATCAGATAGAGAAAGGCCCAGTGGATGCACAGGTGAAGAAGGCTAAATATACACTCAATGATACAGGCCTGCTGGGGGATGATGTGGAGTACTCCATGCTGGTAAGAGCTTGGGAGGACCTTTTGGCATAACCTTGATTTGTTTTTGCTTGTACTGTATGAACACGTTTCTCGATGTGTGTAGCATTTCCGACTTTCTGTCGTTTCAGACCCTACAGGTGTTGGTTCATGGGGAGGGGCCTGACATCACTCCAGTGAAGGTGCTGGACTGTGACACTATTTCTCAGGTGAAAGAGAAGATCATTGAGCAGGTGTACAAAAACTTACCCTACTCACAGCGGCCAAAAGTGGATAGTGTCACACTTGGTAAGGCTGCAACCGTGTGTGCACGTGTGTTGTTGTTGTTGACATTTTATAACCGTATGTGTTTGGTGACCATGCCACTATTCAGGTGGTCAGGTGTTTTTGCTTAGTGCCTTTAAATAGCTGCCCCTTTGAGGTGCCGTATTTTGCGGCAGGAATCCAAAGCAGGTTGCCGCCTTCTGCTTCTCTGACTATAAGACGAAACGACCAAAAGTTTGCGGACACCTGACCGCCACACCCCTGTGTGCTTGTTGAACGTCTCGTTCCAGATTTAGTCCGGTCTTTGCTCTTATAATAACCTCCAGTCTTCTTGGAAGGGTTTCCACTAGATTTTTCGAGCGCGGGTGTGGGGATTCGTGAACGTTCAGCCAGAAGAGCATCGGGTACCGATGTCGGATGAGGAGCTCTGGGGTGCAGTCGGCGTTCCAGTTCATCCCAAAGGTGCTCGGCGGGGATGAGGGCGGGGCTCTGTGCAGGACATTCGCGTTGTCCTACACCAACCTTGTCGAACCACGTATTCATGGCGCTCGCATGTACACAGGTTGGAGGTCCAGTGACGGGAAATCGTAACGCTACAGCATAAAAAGACATTCTATACAATTGTGCGCTTCCACTCATTTGGGGAAGAACCACATAAGGGTGTGGTGCTCAGGTGTCCACAAATGATGGTCATGAAAATAGCCTGATTAGCATTAGCGTGTGTTGCTGGAGTAAATATGCTATAGAATAGGTCAAGAGCTGCTGTCAAAACCTGTGTCCAAATGCTATTACGCACTCTCTTTAACTTTCAACACAACTGTCCACTTTTATTGCAAATGTTTTTGGGGGGTTTTTTCCCCCCATTGAACTACATATACAGAGTCATTAGCTTGTTTGCTTGCTAGCAGTAATGTCACAGAGTCAGGGTCAGCAGTCACTTACTGTATAAGATGCAAAGATTGATAAGCCAAATATTTATGAAATTATTAAATCATTTAGTCAATTAAAGTATTAGTATTTTACTTGCTACACTTGTTTTACTTGTCCACACATCTTTGTTTTGAAAATGCTTTCGCATTTGACCGCAGAGCCTTTGGGACGAGCTCCGTTCCTGAAGTATAGAGTAATGCTGATGCTTCAGGTCTCCAGTGTCTTATTTAACAGCCTTGACATGAGCTGTATCGTATTACAGTGGCCCTTGGATGGAGAGAGAGAGAGTCCCCCCCTCCCCCCACCACCACCACCACCATCACCCCCCGCCCCCTCCCAAGGGGAAAGTGGCAAGAGAGAAGTTAATAAAGGCGTATTAGTATTGGTACACTGACTAAACCTAGCATTAGAGGCGGTATGTTTTCTCTTTCAGCCTGCAAGGTTCTCTGAAATATTCTCTTACACCCTCCACAGAGTGGCGCCCCGGCTCCACAGGGCAGATCCTGTCGGATCTTGACGTGACGTCCCAGAAAGAAGGAAGATGGAGACACCTTAACACACTGGCACACTACAACGTGAGTATCACGTTCGAAACCTGGCACTTTGGCAGCTGTGCGTGAGTGATGAATACGTTCTGAGAAACGGCTTGAACATTTGTGTGTTTGGCTTGCAGGTTCGCGATGGTGCCATGCTAATCCTTTCCAGGGTTTTACACACGCAGCAGTCATATGACCAAAACCATGACAACCACGAGGAGAGTAAGTCTGCGTTCAAGAACATCATTAGTTTGATTGGACTTGAGAATCCCACGCTGTTGACCATGCACCTTGTTATATATCCACACACACACACACACACACAGCCTTATGAATCGCGCAGTGTATAGATAAAGCACACCAACAGCTGCGTATTCCCTTCTCTTTCCTTATAGGAAACGCCCTGCTAGAGGATGATAAAGTGTTCCATCTGGTCAGGCCGGCTGATGAGCTGGATGACGTGAAGTCAAAAAGAGGCAGCATCAAGGATAAGTCCATGACCAAAGCCATCACGGAGATCTATCTCACTCGTCTGCTCTCGGTCAAGGTAGGCTCCGCGAGACACGCATCCAATCTTTGCACATCCACATTATCATAAATAAATAAACAAACAAACAAACAAACTCTGGCTCTTACACCTCTACTCTGCGCACTTTGCTTCTCTAGAACTCAATTAATGATCTTGTATGGTAGCACTGCTTGTATTTCCTCATTCGTAAGTCGCTTCGGATAAAAGCGTCTGCTAAACGAATAAATGTAAATGTACATCCAGGACCTTCTGAAGATTTGACTGTAACTCGTTTCAGCGCGAAAGGCGACACGGATCTAATCTTCAGGTGGAAAATCTCATTTGCTAGTTGAAACAAAAACGCAGGATTTAATGACCCTGGCTCAGTGGCAAACGCCCTCACACCTTCTACGCCTGAACTCTCTAGAGCTTCCGTTCAAGGGATTGAAGCCTAAACCTGCCATCTGCCCAGTTCGTGTTAAACGCCTTCCTGTGCGATTGGCTGTCTGATGCGTGTTCGCGTTTCCACCGCAGTAAATTTGGCAATTAGAGCAGGTTTCACACTCGGCAGGTTCGGCGCTCAGCTCAGAGCAAACAAAGGGAAAAGAAGGGACTTCGGCGGAGACTGCGTGGCATTCCAGTCCGTCTAGCACGCAACGCAGGGACCGATCGATATGTTTTCAAGGCAGCAGTGCAGGATTGTGCTGCACACCCCAGGCATAAAGATTAGCATGACTTTCTATCAATGTGTGCTG